>NC_134779.1:32612031-32657031 GCF_046742065.1 Oratosquilla oratoria | reverse complement strand
CGTGTGTATGTACAACACTGAACGGGTCCCAGTGAACATATATATGTATATATATAATATGTATATATATATATATATATATATATATATATATTTATCAACCACAATACACTTTAATTATAAGCCATCTACATCGAGAGACTCAAGGAGGCGAACATGCGGAAATTGAAACGTGGTACAGCCAAGGATTCGAACCCGAGCTAGCACGTGACAAGTGTTAGTGACCGATTGCGTCATCAAGAGAGATATAAGTAGAGTTTGTGTGCAACTTTTTTTTATATATTTGTATGCTCGAGTTACACGTACATGAAATTTTATATATATATATATATATGTGTGTGTGTGTACATATATATATATATATATATATATATATATATATATACACACACACCAGCCATTCTGAGTCCACTGCTGAAGAAAGGCTTCTCTCATAGCATTCCGTGATTATACTACACCAACCTCTGCCACGTCACTCCTGCAATTTTCTCTTTCTCATCTCTCCACATTCTCTCTGGTTTTCCTTTGGCATGGTCTTTACTTTGAACTTTCGTGTTGAACATTACTTTGGAGCTTCTCTTATTAATTTTAAATCTACTTTGAGACTTTCCTTGTTCAGATCACTCAGCGCGTCTTACAAGTGTTCTGCTCTTTCTGTAATAAGAATAATGCCATCTGCAAACTTTAGGTGATTAGAATATTCGCCATTAATATTCAAACCTTTCTCTTCCCAACTCAGTCTTCTGATCTCTCTCCCTCTGTATATATATATATATATATATATATATATATATATATATATATATATATATATGTTGATTTTTTTTCAACCACATTAACTTTTCACTTTTAATTCCATGTCATCACGAACGAGACTGACAATGCGCTCGTCGGAGACATATACAGAAACTGATACGAAGCGAAGCCAAGGGCTTGAACCTCAGCTACAGACGCATCAAAGCAACAGTGACTAACCACTGCGCCATATATGTCTCCGACGAGCGCATTGTCAGTCTCGTTCGTGATGACATGGAATTAAAAGTAAAAAGTTAATGTGGTTTAAAAAAGATTAAGATCTGCACTGGGGACCATTCAGTGTGTATGAATATGTTGAAGTAAGACAGATGAGTGAATGGGTGGTGAGATAAACACAGGGAACCGTTAGGGATTTAGTGTGACGTTTCGTCATTACCAGGACTTTTTCAGAGTACATACACCTTTAAACAATTCACACCCTATATACCCGCTGAAGCTCTCCGCGTTCCGCCATGATCGACCTGACCTCTCGTCCTCCTTCGCTCTGCCCCGCGAAGTATCAAACGGCTCGTCGTTTTTGTTAATCTAATAAACCCATCGCGGTGGTTGTTGTTTGGATGGGAAGCGATGTAAGCTGCTTCAGTTATTTTTCCTCTTCTCTTAGGAAGTCCTTTCTGCAGCACCTCTACTCTGTCCAAGTCTGGTAAGTGGCCACGAGTATCTACATGAACTACTAGCGAGTTGGATACTCGGTGTGCCTTGACGTCATTCCTGTGCTCAACTGTCTGCTTTTTAATACCTCTACTAGTTTCTCCGTAGTAGCTCATAGGACAGTTTCCACACGGTATCTTGTAGACGATATTATTTTCTTCCCCGTTGGCCATGACTTTGTTCTGGTTCTTAACAATGTCTCCTATTTTCGTTCCCGTGCTGATCGCAATCTTGACACCGGCTCTAGTGAGCAACTGTCCCAACTCGCCTGAGTGGCTCGAGTTTGGCACGGACAGATACCCCCTATTATCATTTTCAGTCACATCTCCTCTGTTCCTTATGCTTCTTTCTGCTATCTTTAAAGCCTTTTATCTAAGTTGGTGCAACAGCCCTTCCGGATAACAGAGTTTGGTGAAAACGTTGAAAATGTAATCTATTTCATCTTTAATAAATTCTTCACTGCAAATGCGGTATGCTCTCAGGAAGAATCCTATGACCACTCCACTCTTTATTCTCTCATTATGGCCGGAGTAGTTGTGAATGATGTCTTTATTGGTACTTTTTCTATGAACCGAGAATGCTGTCATGTTATCTTTCCTCCAGATGACGGTGTCGAGGAAGGCCAATTTGTTATGTGTCGTGTTCCACAGTGAACTGGATGTTTCGTTCGACATTATTTAACCTCCTCAATTTGTTGTCCAAATTGGTGTTCTTGGGGGCAACGACTAAGACATCATCCACATATCGAAACAACCAGGAGGTGTTTCGACCCATTATTCTTACAAAATGACCTCTCTCTAAAACTTCCATATAGAGGGATGCTAAAACAGCACTGAGGGGGCTCCTCAGACACACACACACACACACACACACACATATATATATATATATATATATATATATATATGTATATATATATTCTTATTTCCCAATGTTATTTTCTGCAAATATATACATATATTATGCGAAAGTCACCAATCAGTGGAACAGCTTCTCCGAGTAATGCAGACACATTTACAATTATGAAAACTACATGAACGTTTGTTTGAGGCAGCCTATGAGTCATAAAGCTCTTTAATCTCTTAATTATTGCTAGATAAGTCATATCAGGCAAGTCAATTAAAATTGGATTTAGAGACGCACCGGCGGGTCTGTTAAACCGCAGAACTTCAAGTAAATCATATTTCGCATGTTGATATAAGACACGTTACACAAATGTACTGTTGTTAAACATTCAACAAAAATCACTGAACGTTTACTCTTTATCATAATAAAGTAATATTACCAATTGTATTTCCATTCGTAAAAAAAATAGTAACCTTTGAGTTCACAGATGCTATTCTATAGTCTGGGTGTTTTAATATGAGCCTTTGGGCCCGGCCGCGCTGATGCCACATCACCTCCATTACATATGAGGGGATCGCTACCTATGGTGGCGGATGTGTGAATGCCCCGACCCCTGCCAACTGTGGCAAGGTCGAGGACACCTGGGGCGGCTACGTCGCATTGGCCACGTTGCCATATGAAATGGAAATGTTACTCTCATTGTCTTTCCCTCATATCCCAAGCCATTCCCAACGGCATTCAACCATGTTGTGAATATATATATAGCAAATAGCAATACTAAACTCGCTACACAAGCAGGGTATAAACAGATTGTTAGGGTTCTAGAAAATATTTATGCGAAAGGTACCGCTGTAATTTGACTACATAAAAGTACAGAAAAAGATCAAGATTGAGGAAGGAGTACGGCAATGTGATACAATTTCACCCAAATTATTCACTGCTTGCTTGGAAGAGATTTTCAGAAGGTTGAGATGGGAAGAGAAAGGTTTCAAGATTAATGGCGAATATTTGAACCACCTAAGATTTGCGGGTGACATTATTCTTATTTCAGAAAGAGCAGAAGACTTGCAAAATATGCTGAGAGATCTGAACAAAGAAAGTCTCAAAGTAGGTTTAAAAATGAATAAGAGTAAAACCAATGTAATGTTCAACACGAAAGTTCGAATTAAAGAGATTATATTCGATGGTGAGAGTCTTAAAGAAGTTGAATAGTATAATTGTTTAGGCCAGGCGGTGAAAGTGACAAAAAATTATGATAATGAAATAAAAAGACGTATGACAATTGGTTGGAAAGTGTTTGGTAAGTATTATAAAATTCTGAGAGGCTCTCTAACTTTACATTTGAAACGTAAAGTTTACAATCAATGCATTCTGCCAGGAATACTCTCCGGGTGTGAGACTTGGAGACTGACGAAGGCGATGGAGACAAAGCTAAGGACTGCACAGAGGAGAATGGAAAGATCAATGAAGGGAATAACGCTGAGAGACCGAAAGAGAGCAAGTTGGGTAAGAGAGCAGACCAGAAAGATAGTGATGAGGTAGTAAAAGAGAGGAAGTGGAATTGGGCAGGTACATTAGTGCGAAAGACTGATGAGCGATGGAGCAAGTGTGTGATAGATAAAGCCTTTACATAACAGACAAAACCCATGCTAGCACACCTGCGCTCAAGTCACCATATGCCATTGAGCCAATACCAAGACAAAATTGTCTTGACCACATATCTGTCCCTCTGGGAGGCTGTTGCCGGTTTCCTGGAGGCCGCGGGTCTTCTAAAAGAGAGACGGAGGACAACGGATTGATTGATTGATTTTATATTTTCATTTGTTTATTTTTATTAATTTATTTTTTCTATATCTTATCAATTTATTTGTTTACATTTGCATAATCAAAGTGTCAGTTAACTACTCCACATTGTCAAAATAGTCTCAACCAACCGTGACCTGGTCGTGACCTCACTTTGGGTCAGCTGAGGTCACGAATTGGGTTTTGCTCTGACGACGCTCGCTCCTGCGAGGCCTCCGGAGGACGTCGCCGCCGAGTGAGAGAGATCTTCGTCAGCGCGTCTTCAGCGACCCTCCCAGAAACGAGATTCCGCAGGGATTCCCCCCCTTGCCGGCTAGCGGCCTCAGGAAAGAAAAAGGACTTTCGGCATCGCTCTGGATCGAAGACGGCAGTGGAGCGTCGGGTCTCCTTAGCCCGCACCGTAAAAGTCCGCCGGAGGAAGAACCTCTTCAAGCGAGGTAACGGCGGCGCCGTTGGAATACGGGTCTCATTAGCCCTGACCAACGGCCGTCTTCTTCGAGAATGGGCCTCCCGTGCCGACCCGGGAGACCAAGATCTAAGAATATAAGGTCTAACCACTTCCGACCGAATTTCGAGGGAGTTGGCGCAGCGGGCCCGTGAACGTCACCTGGCTGTTCAAAGTGGGGTTAGCGGGTCCTATAGCTGTCAGTTGAAGCTGGTCCGTCGTTCGAAAATGACGTCGCCTTCGCTCGCACTGCTCCACGCAATTAGTTATATTCTGACAAATATTATATAAAATATATAATATATAAAATATTATAGTTCCTGTGTATATATATGAATATATAATATATATGATATATAATATATATATATATATATATAAAATATTATAGTTCCTGTCTTCCTTGGCGTTTCACAGTTTTCTTCAGTGTATCAAGCCAAATGACGTCAGAAGCTGCGCAGAAGAATGTAAACGGTCTGACCTGTATATCTAGACCTTGCGGGAGACCTCAGGATCGTCTGAGACACCGTGAAACTGATGGAATACGGGTCTCATAAGCCTTGACCACCGTGCCTCGGTTGGATTGGAATCCTTCGGCACTTGGCTTGGTGCCACTGCCGAACAGAGACCAGACCGTCGAAAGCTCCTTCGACAGCCCTGGGACGCTGGTCTGTATTGGCTATGGGTCTTATTAGCCCAGACCAATACCCTTAGTGGAATCGAAGGTTCTTGGGGAGAACTGGAGGCGTCAGAAGAAGCCTCTCGTAACTCCTGGTGACCCCACACACACATTTACACAAACATATTTACATATACGCTTATACGTACACACACATTGCACACATACGCACTAACATAAACATAAGCACATTCACACATATACATACCTACACAAACAAATACACACACTACACATACACGTGTGGGGTTCCCCTCAGCTGAATAAAAACATCTGGCTATAGGCAAAACATTCATATGACGTTGACTTTCCTTTAGTTCTTGCAATCCTCAAAGTGTTTCCTCAACCATTATAGTCTTTATCGCACGCCGGACTAAGGAAATTTTTATTCGAACAACATTCAAAGAAAAAGTAAGAAAGTGCAATGAAGAGAGTAAAAGAGAAGGAAAGAGGGAGGCTGTTTCTATACTAATTCGTTGGCTTCTATTTTCATTTTTTAATCAGTCTTAAAAAATACGTGGCTCTAGTCCGTAGGGGGTATCACTAAAGTCCCGATGCTTTAACGACACAGTCACGTGACCCTCGTCTCAGCGACCTTCTTCGTCGACCTCGGGTCAACCTTTCGGGTCGACACTAACTTTCGTCGACATCGCGAGGAAGGTCGACGCGCTATATCGATGACATCGACGCGACTTGACTTCGAAAGGAGCTTCCCTTAGTGCCAACAGGACCTGTGGTCTCAAATTGCCCTCAACACCCCCCCCCCCCAGGGAGGGGACATTTTGCCAGGGCAATGTTGAATTCGGGGGATGACCAAAAAACATTTTTTTCTCCTAGTCTTAAAACGATTGGGCCCCTGATGGGTTCTCGAGGACTTTGTCCTGGCTAGCGGCAGGCGATTTTATTCAACTCGAGGCGAGGAACCTGTGCATGTTCATGGATTCGTCACATATTGAAATGAACTATTATTTATTCATTTATTATCATAATCTATTAATTTTTGTCAGACCATCTTGGAGGAGACTTATATTAGTATTCATAAAAATAACTATATAAAAAATCTCTCATTTTCTAAAGTAAGGAAATTGTGACATTTGGTCAACAGTCTTGGAGTTCTGTGGATCCAGTGGAGTTCTGTGTAGATCCGGTGGAATCCTGTAGATCCGGTGGAGTCCTGTATATCCGGTGAGGTCCTGCCGAAAACAAAGTCCCTTGCGAAGCAAGGACGGGCGCAGCCGGTGGCTGCTCGTTAGAAAACCAAAAGGTATGTTAAACCAATGGCTTTGACAAAGTTGGTGAAATACACACATTAAACCAGTCGCTACAAAATGGGTCGGGGTGACGCAGAGAATAAAATCGCTTGGCGGCAGCGATAATAGAGTGAAAAGTGTGCCACTCAATAATAATGATAATGATAAAAATTCAGTGAAATTTCAATCTTCCATCATCCGTTTTATCCCTTTTTTTCTTTCCCATCTTTATCCTTCTTTCTCCTCTCTGTTTCTTTCCTTTCTTCCCCTGCTGTTTTCTCATTCCTCGCCCTGTTTTTTAATTTTATTTTCTAATGCCTCGCTTTTTATTTTTCCTTCCCCTTAATGTAATAGTTACGTTTCGCTGTGCGCGTATTCTTTTTAACCCGTCTTGCCATTTCGTTATATTTGGATCTAAGTTAGGTCACATTTACTTTAATTCGGATAACAGACGAAAAATATTGCAAAGGAAACAGTTTCTAATTTTCCCTATTTGTAAATGTATTATTTATTCAGATAAGTGTTTGTTTATTTCTCAAATATTGCATTTCCATAATTACTGCCTAATTTGACGACTTTTCCAGAAAAAATGGTGTAAGTAAAAAGTAACAAAATGTACCAAACTTTGTTATGGCTAGAGAATAACAAAACGTATTTGTACCAGTGTCGTCGGAGATTCATAAATCTCGAAAGTAAAAAATTAAGCCACCTACCAAAAAGGCTCACCGAGTAGTCGGAGATGGAAAACGGGGCAGAGTTTATTCGGGATATAGAACTCGAATCTGTCAATGTGACCCTTAATATTATCCAGGAGAGTGTTGGTGATGTTGGTTGTGTCGTTTGGGATGCAGCCATCGTGCTATGTAAATATCTTGAGGTGAAATGTGCTAAGAATCGTTTAGCATGTAAGGGTGAGTAAATGTGATGGATTTGTTAATTATTTTTGCTAGTCCTTTTTGAGGCATGGCCTATTATAGAATCAGTGTCCTGTTTTCAAGAAAATTATCCAGCGATGCTGTCTTGAAAAGTAAATGATCATGTTTAAGCATCCCTAAGAGGTGTATGGGGGGAAATTATGCGGTCATTTGAAAACAAAATAGGCCATCGTACAAACTAAACATGATTATTCCTTTTCATGACGCCCCAACGACAACAAATATATGATAGTATCATAATTAACTTTCTAAAACTGGGCGTCTGCTCAATAAAGTTAATCGACGCTGTAATGTAAACATTGAGCCACTCCGGCGGGTTGTGGCGGAAACGGCAGTTTTCTAATGACTTATATTTCCCTAAAAATTTGGGGAACGTTGAAATTTTCGGAGTTAATTGGATGGGGGTGATGGAGGCACATGGTATATGAACACTATAGTAAACATATTTTCGGGATACCCAAGTAATATTGATGATCGAAATTATAAGAAATGCATGTCTAAGACATTAACCAATAGTTGATTTGAAAAGGGGTAATTGATCGAAAGTGTCCATACAACTAATGGTATTTCTTTTTCATATGATATATGTCATATTTAGATTGGTAGGTCAATTTTAATCTCTAAATAATCTTTGCAAGTTACTCCTAGGGAATTATATCCAGGTGGGGGTTAGGGAAGCTTTCCCTCCTGGGGAAAAAATATGCACCTTTGAGGTGGGGTTTGGGTGGTAAACACGACCTGCATGGCAATGTTCATCCCACGGGTTTGGAGGGGAGGGGAGGGGGTGTTTGTGTGTAGGGTTGGGGGGAGTTACTCTCATCTAGGTAATACACCCACCCACTAAGAACTCTAGGAATTGAAAAACCTGATTTGGAGGTCCACCTGGCTATGTAATATGCACTCCACTGTGGGTTCAGGAGGGGTGTGCACCTAGATTGGATTTGGTTAGGTCATATCAGAAAAGGTTAGGTAAGGTCAAGTATGATATAGATAGGACAAAAACAATATTTCCCAATTGTTTTTTTGATTTGAAAAATTCCTTCATTTATTTCTATCAGACATAACTAAATTTGCTTATTTCCCCCAAACTTAAAGCCCCTGATTTCACAAAGTGGCCCCCAGATTGTTTGGGCAGTGGGTGAGGGCAAATACAAAATAATTTATTTCTGATAGAAATAAACATGTGTTCAAATTGGCAAAAAAAAAATAATAAACAAATAAATAAATAAATAAATAAAAATAGAAATAAATAATAATAATAATAATAATAATGATAATAATAATAATAATGAGATGATATGCTTTCAAAGCTCATGTATATGGACACTTCCTAAGTTGATTTGGAGGTATATATATCATGTGGGATTTATTAATATACATGTATTGAGGTCAGTACATAGAAAGTATAAATGTATGTTTGGAAAACCCAACTAATAGTTATTTAAAATTATATATATATATATATATATATATATATATATATATATTTTTTAAACCCAACAAATAGTTATTTATGAATATATATATATATATATATATATTTTTGAAAACCCAACCAGCAATTGGTTTTCAAATGTATATAAAATGCAAGAACCCTCAGTTCCACCTATCCATCCTCAAACACAACCATTGAAAATAGGTATCTGTAGTTGCTCAGTTAAAACAATAAATATCTGCAGTTATAGAAGGGATGAATTCCAATTAGTTGTTAACAGTGGGGCACCAGGTGGATGAATATATAAGGTTGGCATTGCCAGTATATAATAATAATGATAATACACCTTGGTATGGAATGTGTTTATGTATGATTTGTGTGATAATCCCTGGAGGTGACTGGTGGTAATTGGTAAGCCTGCCTACCCAGTAAGTGGGAAGTCTTGCGTTTAATCCCCAGGTAATGCCAGATTTTCAGTGATGTTCCCAAACTCACCTTGGTACACACACTTGGTAGGTGGGAGGTCTTGGGGGTAGAGATGTGCAGGTGGTCGCTGGAGGTGACAATAATGTAATTGGTAAGCAGCATAACTGGCAGGTAGGAGGTCCTGGGTTTGATCCCAGGGCGGTGCCAGCTTTTCACTGATGTGTCCTACCTCAACTTTAATTTATTATTTGTTTTTCAACTTTAACATCTCACCCCCAAGCCAATTCTCTCTTCTGGAATGCTCCAAAGCCCTTCAGAAGGGAGGAAGAAACCACATTCCATGTTTCCCAAAATAAAAGGGATATTATAGAATAAAGTTAATAACAAGCTCTCTGATACCATTGATATACAGCTATGCCTTGTGGAACATTTTGCTTTTTTTTATCCTGGTAATGCATACTGTCTGAAAATTATCCATCGTGGCCAATGGTAGCCATTATTGTTGATATATATATTGTATTTCCACAGGAGACCCTCTTGATCTGGAAGGATGCAGTGTACTGGAAGTAGGAGCTGGTACAGGTGCAGTCGGCTTGACAGCAGCAGCTTTGGGGTAAATCCAAATATTTAACCTATTCCCACATGTCTGCCTAAGAATATATGTAGGCTCATCTTCAGTTTTGTAGTGTATTTGATGTACATTTTTCAAAGAATAATATCAGTAGTTAATATTATAATACATGTACATATACCAAAAGGCTTATCCCTCAAATAAGGGGATGATTGTTTTGAAGCATACAACCATCCCTACCTGTCCCACACCCATCTCTCCCACCATTGCCCTTCTCATCTTAGCACTCAAGGGATGTATAAGTAAAAGAAGGTGGAAAACCACTGATTTAGAACATATCATTAAGCTCTTAGTTTGCTAAGTTGCATATTTTATTTTTTCTTTCTTGCAGAGCTGCCTCTGTAACTGTAACGGACCTTCCTGAGTTTATACCCTTAATGAAAAAGAACATTGAAAAGAATAAGGAACACCTTAAATGGACAATGGAAGCAGAAGAACTTGTATGGGGTAGGGAAGAACACCTTCAGAAGTTTAGGCAGCCTGACATTCTTTTAGTTGCAGATTGCATTTACTATGATCAAGTAAGTTTGTTTTCTCCCAGTATATACACGGATGGGGTAGTATGAGAGATAAATGTGAGGGTGATGGGCAGGGGTTGGAGTTGATTAGTGGAGTGGAGGGAAGTGGAAGGTGAGCTAATTGTTATTTGCTGATGACACTGTACTTGTGGATGGGTCAGAGGAGGGTCTAAGGAAGTTAGTTTTGGAGTTTGGCAAGGTGTTTGATAGGAGAAAATTGAAAAAAGATATATGTAAAAGTAAGGTAATAAGATAGACAAGGGTGGCAGTGAGTTCGAGGACTTAAAGGAGTTAGGGTAGAGGAAGTGGATAATTGTATTTAAGGTCACATGTAACGGGCAATGAAAGAGTATGGGTGGAGGTAAAATATATAATGAGGGAAGCAAATATCTTACTTGTAGGGGAATGGAAAGTGTTGTAAGAAATAGTTATCTAGGGATGAGCACAAAGAGAAGACTATGAAGGGATGATTGTGCCTATAACATTGTATGGAGCATAGACTTGGAATGTAAAGGAAGCAGAAAGGAGAAATTTGTGTTGAGAAGTATGATAGGTGTTACAAGGATAGATAGAGAAAGGAGGTGAGGCAGATAACAGGGGGAAAGGGAGCAGGGAGATAGGGTTGATGAAAAATTACTGGGATGGTTTGGACATACAGAAAGAATAAGTGAATAAAGACTAGCAAAAAGAATGAGTGTGGAAGGCAGAGGCAGAGGGAATGAACTTGAAGAGAAGATGGAGAATGAGATGGGTGGATTGAGTGAAGTGGGCCTTGGGTAAAAGATGAATGTCTGTTGAGCAGGGAAGGGAGAGAGGGGAGGAGGTAGATGTGAGTGGAAATTGATTGTGAATGGATGATAAACTGATGTGGTCCAAAGGGATCTCTCCATATCTTTCCTATTTACTTGTGAGGGGATGGGGATGGAGGATCACCAGGAAGCAGTGGAGATAAAACAGCTTTGGCTCTTGGGTCTTGCTACGGAGATGCTGTGTCTTACTGCGTTGTTTCTGACCCAGGGAGTGGGTAGGGGCCAGGGCTGGCCCATCATCCAGAAGGTGCTAAGTGATTTTTAAAAGGGAAATAAATGGGTGTAGGTTGAGTGGAGGGTGGATGCACACCTTGGCTGGCTATTTCCTTTATAAGAGGGAAGAAGGCATATTATGGTATATAGATATGGTAGGATGGGGTAATTGGGCCATCACTGGGGTAAATGGGCCATATAAAAGTTATTCGTGTATTAAAAATGATGTTACAACTGGTAAATAAAATTCCGGTAAAATGGAGGTAGATATTTATTCAGATTCAGGGTAAAAGTGAAATATTTTAAAACCAATTTTGATTAAAAAAATTAATAACTTTTATATGGCCCCAGTTATGGCCCGATTACCCCTATCCTACAGTAGGTAACAATTAGCTAGCACTGCCTTATAATAAAAACTAAGTTTCTATGTATTTGATCTGAAATGTACATATAGTAAATCCTCAATATAACGGACGATATGGGGACGGGTCTGTCGTTATATCTGAAGATCCATTATAACTGAGGATCCGTCATATCTGATGGAAATACCGGACAGATCTGTTATATCCCAAAGTTTGTCCGGTATTAGAAATTGGTAGGATTAGAAATAATAGTAAACCCTTGATATAACGTATGATATGGGGACAGGGTTCTATCGTTATATCTGAAGATCCATTATAGCCAAGGATCCTTTGCTATAACGGATGAAAACCCGTTATAGCAAGGGTTTGTCTGGTCAGATTTTTTGTCCGTTATATCTGATATCCGGTATATCGAGATGCGTTATATCAAGGGTTTACTGTATATACAAATGTTGCAAGTAGCAGTGAATGGAGGAGTGGATGTTGAAGTGAATTTGTAAAGGGCCTTTGGTTTATATATACAGGTCTTCTGTACTGTATGATGCATTGGTATATGATGTTTCACTATACAGCCACTCTAATATGCTTGTACTGTATTACTATACATCTGGCCTGTTTCTCATTTGCAATGAACAGGTTAAGCAAATGTAATTTTTAAAGTGATCACTGCCTCTATTTTTCCAATAAAAGTTCACTATTCAATCCATCACCATATAATTAAGTTTTCAAGAATGTAACCAATCATATTGCAATGGAGACCTGTACAGTCATAATGTTGAAAATTGTGGTTCAATATAAGCTTAGACTCTACAAGTTTTTATTTTTCTTTGCAGTCCTTGGAACCCCTTGTAAAGACACTCACAAAATTGTGTAGTCCTTACACAGTCCTGTTGATGAGCTATGAAGACCGTACTGTAGGAGACAAACCTCAGCTCCAGAGAGATTTTTTTGATCTTATGGAGAAAGATTTCATCGGCAAGGAAGTTCCTCAAGATGAACTCCATGAAACTTTTCGCTGTGATGAGATTCATATTTACCAGTTTAAAAAAAAAAAGTGAAGTGGCAACCTGAGGCATTTACACATACAGTGAGACCTCTCATTAACGGACGTTAATAAGCTGTGTTTGCGGTGTTTTTGCTGTGTTTTCGGTGTTTTTGGTGCTGTGCAATCATTATGCCACCCAAAAACCACTCCAAATCAATGGATTATTCACATCACCGGACACCGTTACCCCCCCCTTTTAGTCCGTTAATGAGAGGTCAATCTGTAATGTCACTTCTCTCAGGGAACCTCTGCTGTTTGTGAGTAACCCCTACTGTAGATAAAGCCTAATGGGCCATTCTGTCCTGGGACTGGGTCCAGGATATTGACTACAGTAGATCTATAGGTCCACCCATTACATTCTACTGGCTTTCAAAATGCTACAGGGTGCCATGCAAGTGGTATGAAAGACTACAGATTAACTAAGAAACAAAGGTATAAAATCTATGTTACTAGGTTTTGCCATGTAAGTGGTATGAAAGACTACAAATTAACTAAGAAACAAAGGTATAAAATCTATGTTACTAGGTTTTGCCATGTAAGTGATATGAAAGACTACAAATTAACTAAGAAACAAAGGTATAAAATCTATGTTACTAGGTTTTGTCATGTAAAAATATCCCATCCTAGATTTTATATGAAATAGTCTCAAAGCATTGCTGAAGTTTTATTGCAACCTATAAGGATTATGACAGTAAACTGAAGTTACTCTTCATTTACAAGGTGACTGAGGGTCAGCCTCTCAGGGCTCCACCTCCTGATGTGAGTGAGGGGGTTGATGGGTTTTGAAAATGGGCAGCTTTGCTCTCCATCTTGCTGGACCACTGCATGCAAGCATCATTGGTTGTAATTCCATTTCTTCACCTCGGAATTAGTCACCATGCACTTCAGTAGATGCTGCTGCATAGATGGTCTTATTAATACAACTAGGAAATGCTATCCTCCCAGTGGTATGACAGATCCAATTCTGGGCCTTATCCTTGATGACAGTTACATGGATTCCCTACTTTAAAAGTCTGAAATTTCTCTCTCACCAATCTGTTCATTCAAAAGCTGTTGATGCATACACCACAGAGTTGGTTATGCAGTAATGTCCCCAATTGAAACAAGATCCAGATCCTTCTGCTTAGTGCCTCAGTCTTCACTACTGACCTCTTTCCCATCCTTGCTGTCCTATATATTACACAAAACAAATGATCCCAACCCCTGCATCACATGTAATATTGTATTAGATTCACTAAGTACCCAACAATCAATTTCCACCCTTAAGTCCCACCACTCGCTGGTCCATAAAATCCATTCACAGATCATTCAGATCACCTGCTTCAAGTCTATCCTGCTGGGTGCCGTCTCATGTTAGTATCCCCGACAACAAATGAGCTGACAAGGCAGCTCAAAAGGTGGCATCCACTTCTTTCAGTTCCTCCCTCCACTATCAACAACAGACTACTTCCCAGTCCTTTGATCTGCAGTCCTAAACATGTGGCAAATGTGTCGGAAACCTCAGCAAATCACCTAAAACAATCAAGTCCTACATACATCCATAACCTCTTCATATCAGCATAATCAATATTTTGATACAGCTTTTACCTAAGAACAGGGTATTCCTGCCTCACATATGGCTATCTCATGACCGAAAATGACCCACCTGCTAAGATGAAGTTCCTCCTCACAGTATCGCACATAATATAGGAAAGTTTGCTTTACACATACTTCAAAAACACCTACTCTCTTATATAACTCTCAAACTGTAAAGACACTACACTAATCCCTTGGCAGCAAATTGCCAGTGGCTTTATTATTCCACTACAACTTCTTAAAAAAGACAGAACAAGAAGATGAAAAAATTAATAAGGTAACAATATTGTACTTGTGGGAGACAAATTGCAATGAAGTCAACTGGAAGTAGTGGGAAGCAAGTGGCAATGCAGATTCTTGGGGTGAGACCCTGTTAGATATAACAATGGAGAACACAATGACCCAATAGGTAAAGGAGGTGACTTGTGTAAGAAGGAATAATATCCTCATGAAATTGGACATGCTACTTACCAAAGAGTCCATCATTGGTTCTTTGAAATAACTTTGTCCCTAGGGAAAAAGTGGCCATGTAGTAATAGGATTTCAGTTGGCAGATGGAGAAATAGAGCCAAAGAACAAATTACACAGGGAAGGTAGACTCTATTTTGGTAAGGCAAATTTCTCAGACTTGAAGATTTTTTTTTATTTTTTTTTAAGAAGCCGACTGTGAGGAACTTGTGAATACCACTGGAACTATGAGGAAGTGGGAAATCTTTATATTTACAACTTGGGAATGAACAAATGTGTATTTACCTAGTTATATCATACAGGAAGGGAGCTATTCTCGTGTGACCTGTCTTTGTATCTCTCGGCATCAAGTTTTTTATCTTGAACAGTGTTTGCACACACTGTTTCTTTGTCCAATTTGTTCCAAGTATCTATCACTCTGTGTAGGAAGTTATTTTTTTCAGATCTCTTCTGTAATTATCTTTTTTATTTTTTTTTCGTGTCCTCTTGTTTTTCCATTGTCCCATTTCAATATGTCATTCTTATCTAAGATTTCCATTCCTTTCATAATTCTATAGATAGTAAGTCTCCTCTTTCCCTTCTTTATTCCAAAGTTGGTAATTCTAATTTGGAGAGTCTTTGTTCATATGTCATTTTGGAAAGAGTTGGTGCCAGCTTTGTTGTTGTTCTTTGTATTCTTTCTAACTTCTTTATATTCTTTTTGGTGCTGGGTGGTGCAGGTATGTAAATGCCACTTTGATTGATCTTATCAAATTATAATTTTCTCTGAAAATTCTGTTTATATGTTTCTCAGGGGACATATAATAATGACTCTTAGGTCCTTATCTTTTTCCACTTTTAATTTTTTTTTCTCCCAATGTGTATGATCCCACTATTCTTTTTTTGCTTCTTCCAAAATCCATTATACTACACTTCTTATGATGAATTCCATCTCCCACTTCCTACTCCATTCCCATACTTTATTGAGATCACTCTGCAGTGACTCACAATCTTCTTCAGTGTTCACTTTTTTCAACATTTTTGCATCGTCTGTGAAGAAGCTCATACAACTTTCAATTCCTTCATTCATATGATTAATATATATACATACATACATATACCAAGGCTTTTTCCCCCTTCCAAGGGAGGTAGCCAAAAAGGGAAAGGCATAAAAACACTCCCACCCATTTCATCCCTAAATTACACTCCCACACCCCTCCACCCTCCCTCTCATCTGAGCACCTCCTGGATGACGGGTCATCCCTGCACCCTGCCCACCGCCCTGGGTTCAGAAGCAGTGTCGCAAGACACAGTACATCCACAGCAAGGCCGCTTCATTTAATCGGCGACCCCCCCTCTCCGTCCCCCTTTGCATATAAGGCTAGGACGGGGAGAAAATCCCTTCGGGCTGCGTCAAAATTTACTCACACATACTACTACCCACCCCCCGCCCATTCCTCCTCACGCAGTCACATCATCATCCATATACAACCATTCTCCACTCACCTCTGTCTTCCGTCCTCTCCCTTCCTTCCTCAACAGACATTCCCCTCTTCCCAAAGCCCCCTTCACCCCATCCATCCACCTCATCCTAGGACGTCCCCTCATGTTCACTCCCTCCACATCTGCCTTCCATACCTCTATAAACTAGTCTTTCTTCACTCATTCTTTCCATGTGTCCAAACCATCCTAATATTCTTTCATCAACCCTATCTCCCAAATCCTTTTTCACCCCTGTTCTCCTCTCACCTCCTCATTTCTCACTCTATCCAGCCTAGTAACCCCCACCATACTTCTCAGACACCTCATCTCAAACACATTCAAACTCCTTCTCTCTTCTTCTCTTATGTTCCACGTTTCTGCCCCATACAGTGCTGTTGGCACAATCACTCCTTCATACAGTCTCCTCTTCACATCCATTCAAAATGTCTATTCCTCATTACACTTTTTAAACCACCAAGGCATTTACTCGCTTCTCTCAATCTACATTCTACCTCCACCTTCACTCCACCTTTTCCTGCTACACTTGCACCCAAGTAATCTAAAACTATCCACTTCCTCCAGTCGCTCTCCCTTAATGTTCACTTCCAGTCTACTGCCACTTTCACCCCTTGTACATCTCATCACCTTACTTTTACCCACATTTATCTTCAGCTTTTTCTTATCACATACTCTCCCAAACTCTGCCACCAGCTTCCTCAATCCCTCCTCTGACCCTGCTACAAGCGCAGTGTCGTCCGCAAAACAACAACTGGTTCACCTCCCACTTTTCTCCATTTTCTTTAACCATCTCCAATCCCTGACTCACTACCCTAGCATTCACCTCTCGCACCACCCCATCCATGTATAAGTTGAACAGCCAGGGCGACATAACGCATCCTTGATGAAGTCCCACCTTTACTTCAAACCACTCACTCTCTCCATTTCTAATCCTAGCTCCCAAAAGCTTTCCTCCTATCCCATAAATCTGCATAACCTCCCACAGTGCCTTTCTGTCTACCCTATCATAAGCCTTTTCCAGATCCATAAAAGCCCAAAAAACATCCTTCCCCTTTCCTATAGCTTTCTCACATATCTGTCTTACCACAAAGATCTGATCTACACAACCTCTACCTGTCCTAAATCCACACTGTTCCTCACCAATTACTCCTGTTCCTCTCCTAATCCTCTCAATTAAGATCCTCCCATAAGCCTTCCCTACTACACTCAACAGGCTAATCCCTCTGAAACTACTACATTCACACTTGTCCCCTTTTCCCTTGTAAAGAGGAACTATACAGGCACTTCTCCAGTCCTCCGGTACTCTACCCTCTCTCCAGCAAACATTAAATAACCTCACCAACCAGTCCAACATCACTGAACCTCCCTTTTTCAGACATTCTGCATGGCATCCATCCAGACCAGGTGCCTTACCTGCTTTCATCATCTTTACAACTGCCTTCACCTCATCCTTCCTTATTTCTCCTCCATTCTCCTCACTCATCACTCTCATTTTCTTCGCATTTCCCACTGCAGCTATCTTTCCTTCCCTATCCTCCTTCACATTCAGCAACTCCCTAAAATATTCTGCCCATCTTCCCCTCACTGCCATCTCTTCCATTATCATCTCTCCATCTGTACCTTTTACCTTTTCTTCCCTACTTGATTCGCCTCCTCTTCCTCTCTTAATTTCTTTCCAAAACATCTTTTTATTACTTTCAAAATTTTCTGTCATACTCCTACCCATTTCACATCTGCTCTCCTCTTTGCCTCCTTTACCTTTTGCTTTACTTCTCTTTTCTTTTCTTTGTACGTCTCATATGACTCCCCCGTCCTCTTTTGTAACCAATCTGTGAATGCTCGCTTCTTCTCTTCTACAACCTTCTTTGTTTCCTCATCCCACCATTCACTACCCTTTCTTCTATTTCCCCTGTCCTTCTTGTTCCACACACCATCCTTGCACACTTTAAGACTCCCTCCTTGAACCATCCCCATTCCTCCTCCACACCCATCTCTGATCTATCCTTTACTCCCTCCCACTCCTCCTTCAGCTTCTTTTCGTACTCCTTCTCCTTTTCCTTTTCATTCAAGGAGTTCACTCTAAGAACCTCCCTACCTTTTGTCCCTTTCCTCTTTCTCCATCTATCCTCCACTCTCAGCTTACCTTCCACCAAAAAATTATCTGATATTCCCCCACCCTCTCCCCTTAGCACATGTACATCCTTAACTCTTCCTATCATAATCCTATTTACCACTACATAATCCATTAGCGCTCTATCTACCACCCTTCCCTCCACCACCCTCTCCCATGTGTACTTATGCTTGACTTTCTTCCGAAACACTGTATTTGCTATCATCAACTCTCTTTCTAGACACATTTCCACCATCAACTCTCCACTACGATTCTTTCCTGGAACTCCACACTTCCCAACCACTCCATCTATTGGACCATTTCCCACCCTAGCATTAAGGTCTCCCCAGTTCTATTACATTGACATTTCTTCCTAAACCCTCTATGCACTCATTTAAATCTATCCAAAAGGCCTCCCTTTCTTCCATGCTCTTCTCACTGCCAGGCCCATATGCACTTACAAAGACCCACATCTCCTTTCCCATTTTCACCTTCATCCACATTATCCTTGAGGAAACCTCCTTCCACTCCACTACCTGTTTACCTATCTCCTCACTTACTAGAATAGCCACCCCTTCCCTCCCTCGCCCTCTCTTCACTCCTGATAACCTCCCACTTACACTCCCAAACTTACACTCACCCTTCCCTTTCAACTTAGTTTCACTCAAAGCCAACACATCCATCTTTCTTCTCACAAACATACTACCTATCTCTTCCCTTTTACTCTCATCTGTACCACATCCACGCACATTAAAAGACCCAAACCTTAGGGTGCTGGCCCGAGGCCCTCCAGCAGACCTTATGCCTTTCCTTTTCTTTTTAGGAATCTGCCCCGTGGGGCTTACAGGGAGAAGGATGCCCAGTCCCTCTCCCCCGTCCCTTTCTTCTCGCCTCTTACGATCCAAGTGGGATACTTGGTGGCAGTATTCTTTTCCCCCACCACAGGGAATTCCCCCATCACAGAAAGAGAATACTCAGAGAAATGGTACAGGACAGCAACAAGGGGTTGGGGGGACAGCATAACGGAGGGACAGTCGTAGTATAAAAGTGTCATCATTTCTCTATGAACAGAATTTCTTCTATCATAGACAAAATGATGTGTGACTCTGTTCCGTAGGGGCGCCTCATATAGACCCTAAAGCATCGACTGCATGCTACTTTGCCACAATAACAAGCAGCCAATACCCCAGACGTGGAGCAGCCAATACCCCAATATATATAGCAAACATTATTGGGGCCAGAACTGTTCTTTGTGGAACTCCACTAATCACCTCATCCCAATTGGAATGTTTGTCTCTTATCACCACTCTCATTTTCCTTTCATGCAAGAAGTCTTCCACCCACTTAAGTAGTTTTCCCTGTATTCCTCCTGCAGTTTCTAATTTCTTTAGCAATTTCTTCTGTGGCACCTTAACAAAGGCTTTTTTTTCAGCCAGGGCAACAGAACTGCAACAATATGCTGACAGCAACAACTCACACGGCTTTTACAATGCAGACAAGACTATCTACGGTCCAAAAAGGCATAGCAACCATCCAGTCAGAGCAGCAGATGGCACCATACTACTGAAAAACAATGAGCAAATTACCTCCAGATGGGCTGAACATTGTAATACCCTTCTTAATCAGGTAAATCCCATCATACCTATCATATTTGACAGCTTACCCAATCTTCCCACCATGGTCTCTCTAGACAATCCACCAGAAATGGGAGAAGTTCTAAGAGCTATCAGTGAACAGGGCCAGATGGGATTCCAGCAGAGATCTTTAAACAAGGAGGCTACCTACTAAAAGTTAATCTCCACAAACTTATCAGTGAGGTCAGGACAACTGGGGAGGTACCTCACATACTGAAAGATGCTAATATCATCACCCTCTATAAGAAGGGAGATTGGGCTAACTGTGGCAATAGCAGGGGCATATCACTCCTAGCAGTGGCCGGTAACATTGTTGCTAAGATCATGCTTTCTCGGCTTACAGATAAAATAATCGAAACAAACCTCCCGGAGAGCCAATGTGGCTTCCATAAATATCGAAGCACCACAGACATGGTTTTCTGCCTGTGCCAGCTGCAAGAGAAAGCCAGGGAACAAAAGAAAGATCTTTTTATCGCCTTCATCGATCTTATGAAGGCTTTCAACACAGTAAACCGCCCCCTTTTGTGGTTGCTTTTCGAAAAGATGGGAGTCCCTCCCAATTTTCTCTGTGCTCAAAGGCCTGCATGAAGGGATGCAAGCACAGGTTCAAGTATGCGGCACACTCTCAGAACCATTTGAAGTAAAGGTTGGAGTTAAGCAGGGCTGTGTCCTTGCACCCACTCTTTTTAACAACTTTATTTGCCCTAATAAAGCTCACTCATGCCACCCTGGGAAGAGATGCTGGCATAAGTATTCAACACCAGCTACATGGCAGCCTGTTTAACACCCAACGCCTGCACGCCAGAACTAAAGTCTCTTCCACGCAGGTAATAGAACTGCAATATGCTGATGACTATGCCATTGTTGCACATGACACCGAATATCTGCAGAATATTCTTGATGTCTTTTCCTCCACTTATACTGCCATGGGTCTCAGAGTCAATACTTTAAAAACAGAAACACTTGTTCAAACTATACATCCACCTGAAATGCCTTACTTTTTTCTCCTCAATGGAGAACCCTTTAAAACAATAGAACATTTCACGTACCTCGGCAGCGTCGTCCACTAAGACTGCTCGGTGGACCTGGATATCCAAAGAAGAATCAATCTTGAGTCTTCTCAAATAACAACCTCAGAATAGACACCAAGGCAACAGTATATAAAGTCGTATGTATATCCACCCTGCTCTACGGCTCAGAAACTTGGACTACCTATAGATGCCATATCCGCCCCCTGGAGAAGTTTCACACCAGGTGTCTCCAATGGATACTGGGTATATCATGGGAGGATAGAATGACATACGATGAGTTACACCACCGAACTCAAACCTGCAATATTGAAACTCCTGGCGCAACGCCATCTCTGCTGGGTGGGGCATACTATCAGAATGCCCAAACATCAGCTTCCAAGACAAATGTTGTATGGTCAGCTATCCTCAGGAAGCAGAAGCGTGGAAGGCCCCAAAAAGAGATACAAAGATCACTGTAAAGACCTACTCATAAAATGCAATATAAATCCAAATGAGCTCGAGACACTGGCAGTAGACAGACTTGGAGGACAGTATGTACGAGTGGTACTAACAGACGTGCAATCGAAACTTCACGAGAGCCGAAAATCGCTCTAAACTTCACTAACGTATGGCTGGAGCCCAACCAACTCCTCGCGATAACACATTTGCCACAAATGCGATAAAATTTGTGGCTCCCGCATTGGACTCAACAGCCACCTACGATGGCATGAACGACACAATCGTTAAAATTCATCATCTTCACAGACGGATGCAGAATAGCGTCGTCATCGGAAACGATGGACCGCCATAAGTATTGGTAGTATATTTGCATTTTTCCAATTTTCTGGAACTTTTCCTTCCATCAATGAACTGCTTATTAGACTATGTATTTTGTCTGTTAGTTCGTTCTTGCATCCTCTCAAAATCCAGTTTGCCATTTCATCTGGACCATGCGATTTTCCAACATCGAGACTACTCAAATGATTCATTATTTCTTTTCTTGGTACTTCTATTTCTTTCATAGGGGGGACTTTCCCCTCCCACTCAACATCTCTAAGTTGTATGTTCTCCCTCGTAAACACTGATTTAAAATGTCAGAAAGCATTGGTTTCCACATAAATATGCCAACTTGGGAACACATGATAAGAAAAAAGTGAAAATAAGGACACGGGACCACGCAAGCATAGTTCCGACCCCGCGTACAATACTTTGGTAAACACAATTAGGCAAATACAAATCGACGGTAACAAGGCATGTTCATGTTGCATACAAAGATACAGATTACGGTCATCCTGTGGATGCACTAGCAGAAATAACGAGTGGCCACGTACGTTTGTTTATTTTTTGTTGTTTAATTGTCATTTGATTTATCTATCTAATTTATGATTTTATTTTATTTATTTATTATTTTTTCTGGGAGGTGTGTTTGCATGACGCATGTATCAACAGATTGACAACCGAGTGGCTACGTACGTTTGTTTATTTATTTACTTTTTTAGTTTAACTACCATTTCATTCGTCTATCTATTTTTGATTTAATTATATTTATTTATCATTTTTTCTGGGATGTGTGCATGATGCATGTACCACAGGTTCAACAGATTGACAACACCTTAGGGGACCGGCTGATCAAAAGATGAAAATCTCTATTAAATGGGTTATTGCACAGAAATGTATGCCAGGAATTAAGGACACCATATACATCTTTCCTAACTCAAAAAAACTAATCTGCAACCCTTTCATGTTTTGCCCCCCCATCTCCCTTTCAAAAAAATTGATAATTTTGAAATGACTACTCCTCCTATAATAATTGCTCTACATGAATGAAATTAATATGGTGGAAGGACCTTATCCAGACCTTCAAACTAATAGAGAGAAATTTTTATATCTTTTCCCACCCCGTCCCCCTTCAAATAGGGATTTTTTTTTTTGGCAAAAATTAACCCTTTCAGATATTAAAAAAAAAACGTTCTATTTCATCAATCAGGCAGATTTAGACATATTATGTGTGAATTTTCATTGAAATTGATTAAGAAGTTATGGAGGAGTAGAAGTTTGAAGGTATAAATCTTAGGTTTTGAGATACGGGCCGTCAAAGTTTTCACTACCTTTGAACCCCTAGATACTAATATAAATAAGGGATATCATGGCATTTCCTTATTTAGCTTTTTAGGCTTGAATGTTGATGATATTTAGAATAAAATTTATTCATATTCAGTCATATATGTTGATGTCCAGTCATATAATCTTCTGTCTCCTTGTCCCCACCTGCATTTTAGGCAGGTTATTACATTAGGGTGTCATAGCTTGCTCACTTTGTAATTCTTGCCTTTTCCTAGCTTCCTGAAGGTGTTTGGTTTGCTTGCGAGGACATGGCATCTGAAAAATAGTATAACAGCTTGTCAAATGACAAAAGGATTGATGGTGGCTTGCAGTGGAGCGTATCACTCAATTTTTGTCTACTGTTTATCGCTTTCTGAGGCATCTACCCATTCTGGGGTCTATATATAACCTCTGGTACAGAGACAGAGTTGCCAGAAGTCACTAGGAATAGCACTCAATCATTACAAATTATTGTTATTTATTGCAATAATATATATATATTGTAGTGACCAATACGTATCATAGGGCCGAGTTGGGGGGAGGAGGGGGTTTATTTGCCATAACTACAAAAATAAGGCGAATTTTGATTAAATACTCCACATACAGACTGTCGATTGCCATACGCAGATGTAGAATTTTTTTTCCCAGTTTTTCATTTTTTCCCCAATTTTCATCGATTCTTGACCAGCCGGTCCCCTTAAGTTAACTGTGTTCACCAGTGGTTGTTTAACGCGGTTCACACGATCAATGTTCCTTAACCAAGTTCCCGTTTTCTCGTAACTTTTTTCCCGCTTTGCGGTTCACACGAGCAAAGCGGGAAAAAACTGCCGAGAAAACGGAAACTTGGTGACGAAACATTACTCGTGTGAATCGCACTGGAACTTGTGATTCAAGAGGTATTTATTGGCAATAATGAAGTAATTTGTCAATATTGACCGTATCAGGTTTATATCAACAAGAATCTAAGAAATACACAAAGAGGATTTTTGACTGACATTGAAAACACGGGAAAAGTTATGGTTTTCAATGCTTTATTTTGACAATATCGTTATCACTAGTGATAGTATTGACGATACTATTATTGTCAGTATTGGAAACATTGACTATATATTTATTGCCAATAAGCATTGACCACGCGAGGGTTCAGGGTGCACCTGCATTTCTAGTTATTGACAATAAATAATTCTTGAGATTTATTGTATTGTCACAGTAATAAATCGCCATTGTAGATGAAGCTTGGGATTTGGATTTGAATGTTTCTTCACTATATTATTTATTTATCTATTTATTTACTTATTCGGTTATAAAAAATCCATAATATTTGGTGGTGAGAAATTTGCTCATTGTACAGTACACTCACAGATGACGATGCAAATATATCTGAAAATTCGTGGTGTACTGAAAAATTGCACATGTATTGAGTAAATAAATAAATGAATAAAAAAAATAAACATATAAGCAAATGAATGAACGCATAGATAAATAGGTAAAACACTATTGGACGCCATCCATCAACAGATCCAGAAGATGTCGTCCATTTTTAAAGTTTGATTACATAAAAGTCGATGCAGATCATTTTATATCGGGCAAGCATATGGCATAACTTCTAGATTATTCTATCAAGTAACCATAGCGTTACTATAGTTCTGCACTATAATTATACTAGGTTACTAATGTTATTGTAGTTCAAGGACAAATTCGATAATTTCTGGACTCTAATAACAAAACCAACTTGCTATAGTGTCACTATGTAAGGGGGAACAAATGCCGTCACGTTTGGAATATAAGTGGCTGTAACGTAACTATAGTGCAGGACAAATGTACCCCTAGATTGTAAATCACTAATACAAAAGGTCAAGAGGCAGATGGGATCACTTCCTGAGTACAGATGACCATACAAAGTGACTGTTGTGCTAGTAAAGAGCGGGGACCAACAATGGCCGGGTTTGGATTACAAGGAACTACAGCATTGTGGTAACAAATTTTACTGCGTTTGTTCTGGCTATTTTCTGGAGATTTGATCGACTCCAAGGGATGCCACCGTATTGCAAGCGCCGAGACTAACTCTTCCAATACAGTGACGCTCTTTAAAGATTGTGTTCTGGCTTTGGTTATGAGGCGTCACCGCATTGAGGGTGATGTCTGCTTTTCTGAGTCTTCTGAACGGGTAGATGACACGAAGGTCTCTTTAGTGACACGTCACACGTGACGCGAGATGCCAACGTGTGTTACAAGTTGTGTGTGTGTGTGTGTATTTACCTAGTTGTATATTACAGGAAGGGGAGCTATGCTCGCGGTGTCCCGTCTTCATATCTCGTTTTGTCTAGACTGTTTTTAAATTCGTGTATTGTTTTTGCACACACCACTTTCTCATCTAACTTGTTCCAAACGTCTATTACTCTGTGGGGAAAGCTGTTCTTTTTCAGGTCTCTTCTATAACTGTCTTTCTTGATTTTCTTTCCGTGTCCTCTTGTATTTCTACTATTCCATTTTATTAGATCCTCTCTATCAATAGTTTCTATGCCTTTCATGATTCTATAAATAGTTATCAAGTCTCCTCTCTCTCTTCTTTGCTCTAATGTCTGTAGCTCAAGTTTTGCTAGTCTCTCTTCATATGGTAGTTCTGAGAGTGTTGGTGCCAATTTCGTAATTGCTCTTTGTATTCTTTCAAGTTTTGTTATACATTTTTTTTTTGTACTTGGTGACCACGTCGTCGCTGCATACTCCAATCTTGGTCTTATCAAAGTGACTAGTATTTTCTTCACCATTTCTTCGTCCAGGTATGTAAATGCCACTTTGATTGTTCTTATCAAATTATTATTAAAAAAAAAAAAAAAAAAAAAAAAAAAATGTTTATATGTTTCTCAGGGGACGTATTATTCATAATAATGACTCCCAGGTCCTTCTCATTTTCTACTTTTTAATTTCTTCTCCCAATTTATATGATCCCACTATTCTTTTTTTACTTCTTCCAAATTCCATTATACTACACTTCTTAATATTGAATTTCATCTCCCACTTCCTACTCCATTTCCATACTGTATTGAGATCACTCTGTAGCGACTCACAATCTTCTTCAGTATTCCCCTTTTTTTTTTTAAACAATTTTGCATCATTCGCAAAGAAGCTCATATAACTTTCAATTCCTTTATCCATATGATTAATATAACAAACATTATTGGGGCCAGAACTGTTCCTTGTGGAACTCCACTTATCACTTCATCCCAATTAGTGTCTCTTATCACCACTCTCATATTTTTTTCATGCAAGAAGTCTTCCATCCACTTCAGCAGTTTGCCCTGTATTCCTCGTGCAGTTTCTAATTTCTTTAGCAACTTCTTATGTGGCACCTTATCAAAAGTTTTTTTTTCAGGTCTAGAAATGCACACTCAGTCCATCTCTTTCTTGTATTACATCTATTAGCCTTGAATAGAAACACATTAAGTTTGTGACCCATGATCATCCTTGTCTAAATCCAAATTGCCTTGGATTTAGTACGTTGTTTTTTCCCAAATGCCTTACCCATCTAATTTTGATAATTCTTTCACAAATTTTAGCTATCGTACTTGTAAGAGAGACCGGTCTATAGTTATTAGGGTCTTCCTTGTTCCTTTATATATTGGTACTATATTTGCTCTTTTCCAATCTTCTGGGACTTTTCCTTCTTTCAATGAACTGTTTATTAGACTATGTATTTTGTCTGTTAGTTCATTCCTGCATTCTCTCAAAATCCAGTTTGCCATTTCATCTTGTCCATGCGATTTTCTGACATCGAGCTTACTCAAGTGATTCATTATTTCATTCCTTGATAGTTCTATCTCTTTCATAGGGGGGTACTTTCTCCTCCCACTCGATATCTCTAGGTTGTATGTTCTCCCTCGTAAACACAGATTTAAAATGCTTGTTCATAATTTCTGCCATTTCTATTTCCTCTGAGTATTCAACTCCTCCTTGTCGTAGTTTCTCTAATTCTTGTTTGTTTTTCAGTTTGTTGTTTACAAATCTGTAAAACAGTTTTGGTTGATCTTTACATTTTTCTATGACATTTTTCGTATTTTCTCTTTTCTACTCTGCACACTTGTACATATTCATTTCTATAATTAGTATATATTTTCCATTTTTCAGGTCTTTTGTATTTTTTCCATTTTATCCAAGCTTTACCCCTTTTGTCTTTTAACTCCCTACATCTTTTGTTGTACCAACACTTTACATATTCTTTTTCTTGCTTTAGTCTTGGAACACACTTTTCCACTCCTTTATAAATTTTTTGTCAAAACATTAAATTTCTTTTATACTGTTGTTTCCTCCTTGTGTATTTTCCCCAGTCTACTTCTAGAAAGAATTCTCTTATTTTATCAATTTTTTTTGTACATCAATCTTCCCTTTCTATATTGTTCGTTTTTTCATGTATTTTTCCTCATTTAGTTCCAGTTCAACCAATATGTGGTCACTTTTACTTATTGGTGTCTTATATTCAATCTTGTCCACTATTTTGGGTTCTGGTGTGATTATTAGGTCCAGTCTCGATGGTTCTTCCTCATTTCTATACCTAGTATTCTCTTGTATCCATTGCGTCATTGTATGTTCTATAATCATATCAAGTAGTACATTTCCCCATAGGTCGTCTCCACCCTTCACTGTCATCTCTTCCCAGCAGATTTCTTTACAATTAAAGTCACCCATTATAACTATTCTTCCTCCATCTTCCATTATCTTATTTAGTGTTATCCTTGTGTCTTCTAACATATTTTTGTGTTCTCTCTCTTCCCACGAAGCCGTTTTAGGAGGCACATAATTTACTACAAACTTCCTGCTCTTCCCATCCTTGTCCTCCACTTCCATCATAATCATCTCTATTCTTTCCATATGTGACATTCCTCACATTTATATCCTTCTTAGTCAGGAACATAACTCCACCCCCTTGTTTTACCTCTCTGTTTCTAATCCAATAATTATATGCACCATGTCCTACACTGTTGGGTGGTAGTGGACCTTTCAATTTTGTCTCTACAATTCCCATTATGTCCGGTTCTTTTTCCTTCAGGTAATCATTCAGTTTGTTCAAGCCTGTTATTAAGCCATCTATATTTGTGTAAGACACTTTTGATTTTCTGCTACTTCCATTGTGTTTTGTTTCCCTTCTGCTTTTCTCTACTATGAACCATTTTCTCACTTTCATATCCACTACTCTCCAATAGAATTTCTGTTTTTCTGACTCTATTTTTTTCTCGTGTTTTTCCTTAGCTTCTTGTCTTTTTGTTTTCTCCTCCTCTCTTTCCTCTTTATTCATTTCTCTTTTTATCCATACCTGTTTATATTGCTCACTGTCTGCTATTTTCCCTGTTTTTACTAAAATATTCTCTGGTGTCGTTTGTGACCTGAATTTAATCTTAATTGGTCTGGTTTTATCTGTATTGTATTTCCCTAGTCTATAGATTTCTTCTATTTCTTTCCCTGTTTCTGGTTCATCTTCTTGAACTACTTCTAATATCTTATTTACTTTTTCCTTTTCCTCCTTTATTCTTGCAGTCCTATTTGGATTATACTTCTCTTCCATCCCTAATATAATTATACATTTCTTTTTATCCGTTAAGTCTCTTACTATATTCTCCTTCACCCTCATCATTTTAATAACTGTGTCCTTAGTTTGTTCTTTCATCTGCTGTTCCACTATACCTCTAAATTAAATTTTATTCTCCTCTTGTACTTTTTTCCAACCACTTACCTCTTTTGCTATGGACTCTTTATTCTTTTTTAATTCCTTATTCTCATCCTTTACTTCTCTTAACTGTTTTTTTTTAATTCTTCTATTTCTCTAGTTAGGTTTTGATTCTCCTTCTTTAGTTCTTCCATTTCATCAACTCTTTGGGTAACTAGCGTTAATTGATTAAACCCAACCTCCCATGTTTCGTTAATTTCTTTTAGTTTCTCCTCTAGATTTACTAGTCGGGGGAGGTTGTCATTTCCTCCCTCATTAAATCCATGAAAATAATTATCTTCACCTTCCATTGCGCTGCTCTTATCTATATTTCTAATTTTTACATTTTTACTAATCTCTTCGACTTCACCACTGTCGTCTGCCCCTCTCTTGTTGACATGCCGTCTGACTTCCTGGGTTCATTCGTCCCATTCCTCATTTCCTTCCATTTTTCTCAGTAATCCCCCCTTCTCCTTTTTCTTCACCTTCCCACTACACCACGAGCTTTCCCCTTTCCTATTAATACAACACAGGTACTCCCTCATCGTTGAGATCCACGAAAATTGTAATTTTTTCCGGAGTCTAAACTTCGTTGTCACTTCGACCGACGTGTGTGTGTGTGTGTATGTGTGTGTGTGTGCCTACGTGGCAAAAGAGTTGGGTAGAAGGGTGGGGACGTGAAATCTTCGCGTTGTCGCCTTCATTCAACTAAACCAAGGAATAAGTATGGATTACACTGTACATGGCTGGATGCAGAAATGTAATGACAAGTAAACCAAATAGCTAAGCACATGAATAGTTGGGATTAGTGACTGGTTGAACAATCGTAAACAGCAAGTTGTTCTGACTAGCAATACTATTGGCTGGAAAGACGTTACGAGCGGAGTTCCTCAGGATTCGGTTTCTGGTCTGTTCTCTGTTCATGGAGTAACGATACTTTATTGAAACCTGTGTTGATAAAGGATCGGTTAAATCTACTGGATATACAAGATTTAGACTAACTTGAGTAATAATCTGGAATGTAGTTAGATTATAATTCATCCGAATACTAAATGTGACTACAAGTTACTTGAAGAAACGTTCACCAAAATGAGGAGTGAAAAAGAGATCTCGGTGTAATTATCACTAACGACATTAAATTGTTAAAGCATTGGGTATCGGATTGAACGAAAGTAAAAAAGGTTAATTGATTGCATGGAGCTTTTGACTTGAAAAAAGAAAGAAAAAACAAGAACAACAACAAACCTTATAAATCATTAGTCCAAACACATTTGGAATACGAGTACAACTGATGCAAAAATGAATGCCAAATGTTATTTTCCTTCGGGGGAAAAACAAAAAACAAAAACAAAAAATAAATAAGGTTCAGGTGAACTGATAATAATCGAATTAAGGATATTTTCGCATCAAATACCGACTAACGAGAAACAACGACGTCAAGTTGTCAGGGTATAAATTTCACCTAGATGTGGGCAGAAACAATTTCACCCACCGTGGCGTCAGTGAAAGGAATATACATATTTCCAGTGGATACACAGCTAAATGCAGTCCACTTGAATTTTTAAATGTTCATTTACGTAAATACAGAAACAACATGCTCTTATGTTACTCAATTAATTCACTTGTTTAGTTGCTCGTTGCCGGTTTGGTTATTTCTTACAAAGATTACAAAGGTGGAGCATGCCGACAGGAGACCTTTTGGTCCATAATTAGGTCGGATGCAAAAAACCGATAACAATAATAAATAAATAATCAAATAACTAAATAAATAAATATATTTATAGATACATAATAATATAAATAATAATAATGAATAAATATGTAAAATTAAATAATAAGCAAACAGGAAAATAGTAAATAATAATAAATGGACAGATAAATAATAATAGATAATAATAAAATTAATAATAATAAACAGACTAATAACAAACAATAAAACAAATAATGTAAAACAATAGGCAGGCATTACAGCATCTTGCTTAGGTGTTTATCTAAACCAGTGGTTTCCAAACTGTCTTGACGCCATTACCCTTTTTGCTTCCAGTAGACCCGCACGCCCCCACTCTCTCTTTTGTTCATGTGAAATGATTCTTACATTTACTTCTTAGCATTGTTCAGGAAAACAGATTTCTGTTTGTATTAAATTTTAATAATGAAAGCCACTCAAATAATAGTGCATTCCAGAGACATTTTTCTAAGTATCTAAAAACGAAACATTTAGTTCAAAGGGAGCGAAAAAAGTTTGAACATTAGCAAATTGACAAAATTGACTAGCAATTTTAAGAATAGATAATTTCAAAACATGGCATATAATTTTTGGAGACTCATGAGACTAAGGCACAATTTATGAACTAATTTAATGAGATGGATGCTGCTGCTTCTTCCTCACAAGATTAGAAATTCTAGGATTGAAGTATTGGTAGTTTGTGACGAGTCCCTCAGTGGTGTCAGTGTGGTTGGTATCGGTGACGTGTCCAAAACGTATAAGGAGAACTAGCTTAATAGAAAACGGGTTGGAGTGACTGCTATAGTTATACTTTGTATGTATGTAATGGCAGATATTTGTTCTTTGAATGATATTATTCTTCTAGGCGCGCCCCCTAGTTTGAGAACCACAGATCTAAACGCATCTTAAAGCTTCGAACTGAACTACATTGCACTGTTTTCTTCATCCGACCACAAGATGGACCAAAAGGTCTCCTATCAAGAGGATTTGGCACTGCAATCCAGTGTTCAGTCTTCCAATATTCAAACAAATATCCGCTCAACGTGGTGGCTAAGCATGATAGCCCTTTTCACGGCTCATCTAGGGTGATTAAAAACAACTGGTATCGGACAGAAAACATCTTTAAAGGATGGAGGGGGTGGGTGGGATAACCTCAGGCTTGTTTCACACGTATCGACTTTTTGCCGTGCGCCGTCCACGGCACGACGTCGTGCTCTCAAATAATCATGAGTGTCTATAGACGCTTTCACACGTAGTCGTGATGTGTGAAAGCGTCCATAGACACCCACGATTATTAGAGAGCACGGCGACGTGTCGTGGACGGCGCACGGCGAAAAGTCGGTACGTGTGAGAAGAGCTTCACTGGGCTGAAAATACTTATTCCATATTACTTTTTAATCGAATATTTACTTTTAAACTTTTGTTTGCTTATCCAAGACCGTTTTTAAACCTTTATAATTTATTACTTTAAGAAAGGTTATATTTAGAACCGTTATCATTTAAACTAAGATCTATTCTAAATCTTTATTAGTACCAAGACGGTTTTTCTTAAGATTTTTTAATTTATTCAAGATTATTTATCTATATATATATATATATATATATATATATATATGTGTATATATATATATACATATATATACATATATGTATAGATATATATATATATATATGTGTGTGTGTGTGTGTGTGTGTGTGTGTGTGTGTGTGTGTGTGTGTGTGTGTGTGAATATACTTATCAGTTTATTAAATAACTTATTAATTTTCGTTTTCAAAACTTTTCAAGCCTTTCATTGGGAGGTCCCGGGAACTACATTTCTTCTTGATTTGTTTCCGCCCGTCCATGACTTGGATTTGTATGAACATGTTTTTCGTTATATTGCTTTCTGACTGGTCTAATGTGAGAATCTAATATTTTCAAATAATTTCCTAATTTATTTATTTACCTACTTATTCATTGGAACTCTTTGAAATGTACACAACTGAAAAATTAAGACAAAGAAAAAAACGACTCACCTTGTGGCTTGTCAGCGTAGTTTGTTGTTGTGACGTTCGGACTAATAATAATAATAATACAGATGCTAGTGATGGTGACGGTAATGATAAGAATATTAATTATAACAATGTAGTAATAGAACAATAATGATAATAATAATAATAGTAATAATAACAATAATTGAAGTGATTAATCTTCAAGTGAAACTTGGTTTCTTCTCTTATTAATTTATTATCTTAGTAAAGACACTTTGTCGGTTATCCTCGCCAGGATAGCTTGTTTTCAGGGCATTTCACTCAGGGCACGTCCATCACTTAACGGGTTTCTCCGTAAGATTTTGTTCCAATGATGGACAAATAAGCACTCTTAATCAATGGGTTGTTAGCTTTGATCTATATCGTTGTTCAGTGGCGTGGGTCGGAGTTTAGTCTTCGTTTGTTATTTTGCAGTTGCGGACATGGACAGAGAACCGACACAGCGTTCCAGATACCACGATTCACGTGACTGACTTTGAAAATGCGCACGCAACAAGTGGTCGAGTATGAGAACGCATGCGCAGCACGTGATCGAACATCAAAACGCAGCACGTGATCGAACACGAAAATGCATTTGGCTTCCTCGGACACTTCAGAGAATCGTTGTGGTTTTGAGTACTGGATCGACTCACAATCTACGAGGTTCAATTGTAACTCAAATACTCCCCCTTCCAGCAGATCAAGCGTGAAAATGCGTTTATAACCCGTTTTCGAGAACGAAACCGTGCACACAATATCTGCAAAGAAAACGCGTAGGCAAACACTCGACCGTCAACAAACTCACGCTCGTTTCCTTAAACACTTTTAAGAAAAAACCTAAACCCTTCGAGTTTCGGGTCGACTCAAAGTTCGAGTGTCACTTGGAGACAAGACGTGAAGTTGTCAAAGAGTCGCGAGAACTTCCGAACGCGTCACGTCACTGGCACGGAGAAGTCGACGACTGTCGGGAATCGGGAGAGTTGCTCGGCGAGCGGTCGGTCGGTCACGGCTTGCGAAATCCAATGTCATGCACAGAACGCGAGTTGCTGGCGAGAGTAGTTCGTGCCAGACTCTTGCTGCTTGAGTAGACATGTCTGCCAAACTCTCCCACGTCTCCCTTTTCCAGTCTGGATATCTCGTTCCAGCGGGAGGTAGGGAAAGAGGCTGAGGGGGGCTCTCGATGAGCCCAGTAAACGGTTACCAGGGTGGAATTCTCCCGGTATTTTTCGAGATGGGTTTTGTAACTCATACGCTCGTTACTTTTTTGTCAGGGTTTTGTAAGGTACTTCTTAAACTGCAATTTTAATTTGAAATAGCATAAATGGAAGGTGGAGAGCTGTATTTTCATTGTGTATTCTTAAAATAAATTATCTTTGTTCGTAGGTATCTTCTTATCATTTTTTAAATTTGTGTAGATTTCTCCCGGGTTTACCTTCCACGTTCGCAAAATAAAGAGTAACCATTCTAGGGGAATTTCATCATCCAAGCCCAGTCAGTAACTTTAATTATTTTCTTCAGGCGTCTTGATTCGTCTTTGGGGAGCTCCTGAACGGACTACTGTCATGGTTTTATTATGGCTAACCTTGGGCGATTTTATTCAAATAAAAGGTTGTGAGGGTCACCTGGAGAATTGTCACCCCAGAACGCCCACATGAAGAATCGTCACCCCATGAGATCCCACTTCAAGAATTGTCACCCCAGTACGCCGAATGTCAACAGAGGAATAAAGATTTGGTTAGGTTAGGTTAGGTTAGGTTGAATGAGGGTTAGGTTAGGTTAGGTTGAATGAGGATTATGCTCATTGTCATCAACTTATACAACCGAAGAATCGTAAGCCCAGGAAGGCCCACATGCAGAATTGTCACCCTAGGATTGCTCACATGAAGAATTGTCACCCTGACGAAGTCTTGGGTGACGATTCTTCATGTGCTCAAGCGATTTCATACAGCTGAGGACCATTTGGTCCGTGCCAATGTGGACTGGATTCCGGCGAAGGAACAAACGTTGGGCCTGCTTGGTCCTACAGACGAATGAAATCGCTTGAAGGTAGCCAGAATAAAATTAGAAGGTGGCACTGAGTACGGAAAGGGGCTTTTGTCAACATAGGCCATTGCCACCTCACCCAACCACCACCACCACCACCACCACCACCACCACCACCACCACCACCACCACCACCACCACCACCACCACCACCACCACCACCACCACCACCACCACCACCACCACCACCACCACCACCACCACCACCACCACAACCACCACCACCACCACCACCACCACCACCACCACCACCACAACCACCACCATCACCACCACCACCACCACCACCACCACTACCACAACCACCACCACCACCACCATCACCACCACCCCCACCACAACCATCACCACCGCCGTGGTCCGCTTCGCTGGTGAAAGGGGCCATCACCACCACCCTGAGACGGATGCAATCTCTCTGTGGAGGCCGAAAAAAAAAAAGAAAACACGAAAGGCGCGGCCCGCCCGGAAGGAAGTGTGTGTGTGTGTGTGTGTATTTACCTAGTTGTATTTACCTAGTTGTATTTTACGGGAAGGGGAGCTATGCTCGTGGTATCCCGTTTTCGTATCTCATTTTATCTAAACTATTTTTAAATTCATGTATTGTTTTTGCACACACCACTTTCTCATCTAACTTGTTCCAACTGTCTATTACTCTGTGAGGAAAGCTGTTCTTTTTCACATCTCTTCTATAGCTGTCTTTTTTTATTTTCTTTCCATGTCCTCTTGTATTTCTGTCATCCCATTTTATCAGATTCTCTCTATCAGTAATTTCTATGCCTTTCATGATTCTGTAAATAGCTATCAAATCTCCTCTCTCTCTTCTTTGCTCTAGTGTCTGTAGTTCAAGTTTTGCTAGTCTCTCTTCATATGATAGTTTTGAGAGTGTTGGTGCCAATTTTGTAATTGCTCTTTGTATTCTTTCAAGTTTTTTTTATGCATTTTTTTTGCACTTGGTGACCATATCGTTGCTGCATATTCCAATCTTGGTCTTATCAGAGTGATTAGAATTTTCTTCACCATTTCTTCATCCAGGTATGTAAATGCCACTTTGATTGTTCTTATTAAATTATAGGTTTCTCCAAAAATCTTATTTATATGTTTTTCAGGTGACATATTATTCATAACAATGACTCCCAGGTCCTTTTCATTTTCTACTTTTTTTATTCCTTCTTCTCCCAATTTATATGATCCTGTTATTCTGTTTTTACTTTTTCCAAATTCCATTATACTACACTTTTTTGTATTGAACTCCATCTCCCACTTCCTACCCCATTCCTGTACTATATTTAGATCTCTTTGTAGTGATTCACAATCTTCTTCCGTGTTCACTTTTTTCAATAATTTTGCATCATCTGCAAAAAAAGCTCATATAGCTTTCAATTCCTTCATCCATATCATTAACATATATAGCAAACATTATTGGGGCCAGAACTGTTCCTTGTGGAACACCGCTTATTACTTCATCCCATTTTGAGTGTTGATATCTTATCACTACTCTCATTTTTCTTTCTTGCAAAAAGTCTTCCATCCAATTTAGCAGTTTGCCCTGTATTCCTCCTTCAGTTTCTAATTTCTTAAGCAACTTCTTATGTGGTACTTTGTCAAAAGCTTTTTTTAGGTCTAGAAATGCACAATCAGCCCATCCATCTCTTTCTTGTATTATATCTATTAGTCTTGAATAGAAACATATTAAATTGGTGACGCATGATCGTCCTTGTCTGAATCCAAATTGCCTTGGATTGAGCACTTTGTTTGTTTTTTCTAAATATTTTACCCATCTATTTTTGACAATTCATTCACAAATGTTTGCTATTGTACTTGTTAGAGAGACTGGCCTATAGTTGTTAGGGTCTTCTTTATTTCCTCCTTTATATATAGGTACTATATTTGCTTTTTTCCAATCTTCTGGAACTTTACCTTCTTTCAAGGAACTGTTTATTATGCTATGTATTATGTCTGCTAGTTCATTCCTGCATTCTTTCAAAATCTAGTTTGCTATTTCATCTGGTCCATGTGATTTTCTGACATCAAGATTACTCAAGTGGTTCAATATTTCATTCTTTGTTACTTCTATTTCTTTCATAGGGGGGACTTTCTCTTTCCATTCGATCTCTTCAGGTTGTATGTTCTCCCTTGTAAACACCGATTTAAAATGTTTGTTCATAATTTCCGCCATTTCAATTTCCTCTGTGTATTCAACTCCTCCTTGTCTTAATTTCTCCAAATCTTGTTTGTTTTTCAGTTTGTTGTTTACAAATCTGTAGAATAGTTTTGGTTGATCTTTACACTTTTCTATGACATCTTTTTCATATTTTCTCTTTTCCTCTCTGCACGCTTGTACATATTCATTTCTATAACAAGTATATATTTTCCATTTTTCTGGTCTTTTGTTTTTCTTCAATTTGGTCCAAGCTTTGTCTCTTTTGTCTTTTATCTCCCTACAACTTTTGTTGTACCAGCATTTTACATATTCTTTTTCTTGTTTTTGTCTTGGGACATACTTTTCTACTCCTTTTTTATAGATTTTTATCAAAATATTTCATTTCTCTTCTACTGTTGTATCTTCTTTGTGTATTCTTTCCCAGTTTTCATTTTGGAAGAATTCTCTTATTTTATCAAAATTTGTTTTTTCATACATCAATCTTCCTTTTCTATATTGTTCATTTCTTTTCATGTATTTTTTCTCATTTAGTTCTAGTTCTATCAATATGTGGTCACTTTTGCTTATTGGTGCCTGGTATTCTATCTTTTCCACTATTTCAGGTTCTGATGTGATTATTAGGTCTAGTCTCGATGGTTCTTCTTCATTTCTATACCTAGTGTTCTCTTGAATCCATTGTGTCATTGTGTGGTCAATAATCATCTCAAGTAGAACACTTCCCCATGAGTCTTCTCCACCCTTTACGGTCATCTCTTCCCAGCATATTTCTTTGCAATTATAGTCGCCCATCATAACTATTCTTCCTCCATCTTCCATTATCTCGTTTAGTGTTACTCTTGTGTCTTCTAACATGCTTTTATGTTCATTCTCTTCCCATGAGGCTGTTTTTGGGGGCACGTAGATTATTACAAACTTTCTGCTCTTCTTATCTCTATCTTCTACTTCTATCATTATCATCTCTACTCTATTGTTCCCATATGTGACTCTCTTCACGTTTATATCCTTCTTAGTCAGGAACATAACTCCACCCCCTTGTTTTATCTTTCTGTTTCTAATCCAATAATTATATGCATTGTGTCCTATGCTGTTGGGTGGTAGTGGGCCTTTTAATTTTGTCTCAACAATTCCCATTATGTCCGGATCTTTTTCTTTCAGATATTTGTTCAGTTCATTCAGTCCTGTTATTAATCCATCTATATTTGTGTAGGATACTCTTAACTTTCTGTTATTTCCATTGTATTCTCTGTTTCTTTTGTGTTTCTCTCTTTTATGTTCCATTTCTTCAGTTTCATATTCACTACTCTCCAGTAGAATTCTTGTTTTTCTGTCTCCGTTCTGGCCTCGTTTTTTTTCTTAGCTTCATGTCTATTCCTTATTTCCTCCTCTCTTTCCTCTTTATTCATTTCCCTTTTTATCCATACCTTTTTATATTGTTCACTTGTTGCTAGTTTCCCTGTTTTGGATAAGATATTCTCAGCCGTAGTTTGTGACCTGAATTTAATCTTAATTGGTCTGGTCTTGTCTGTACTATATTTCCCGAGCCTGAATTTCTCTTCGATTTGTTTCATTATTTCTGGTTCATCTTCCTGAACTAATTCTAGTAAATTTCTTACTTTTTCATTTTCCTCTTTGATTCTTGTGGTTCTATCTGGGTTATGTTTCTCTTCCATTCCTAATATAATTATACATTTCTTTTTGTCTGCTAAGTCTCTTACTATATTCTCCTTCTGTCTCATCACTTTAATAACTGAGTCTTCAGTTTGTTCATTCTCATTCATTTGCTGTCTGATTATGTCAGTGAATGCAACTTTGCTATTTTCTTTGATTTTTTCCAACCCTCCTTGTTCTCCTTGTTAACTGTTTTTTTAATTCTTCAATTTCCTTAGTTAAGTTTTTGTTCGCCTTCTCTAGTTCTTCCAATTTTTCAACTCTCTGCACAATGTTGTTAACGTGACCGAACTTAAATTCCCAGTGCTTGATCATCTTATCGAGTTTCTCTTCTAGTCTTGTTAATCGGGGGGGTGGGGGTGGGGGGGGTGGGGGTTGTGTCCCCCCCACCCTCTTTAAATCCCTGGAAAATATTCTCATCATCTTCTACTGTATTGCTCTTATCTATACTTCTAATCTTTACATTTTTGTTAGACATTTCATCATCGCTAAATTGGTCCGGACCTCGTTTGTTTAGATTTCGTCTGCCTGCCTGGGCCAAGTCCTCACCTTCCTCATTTCCTTCCATTTCCCTCAGTAATCCCTCCCCTTCTCCTTTTTCCTTACTTTCCCTACACCACGAGCAATTTCCCCCCCACCCTGTAAATACAATAGGTACTTCCTTTGCTTTGGGATCTACGAAATTTCACTTTTTCTTCAGAACGTCTTCTAAGCCGTCCGTTCGTTGAAGTGTGTGTGTGTGTGTGTGTGTGTGTGTGTGTGTGTGTGTGTGTGTGTGTGTGTGTGTGTGTGTGTGTGTGTGTGTGTGTGTGTGTGTGTGTGTGTGTGTGTGTGTGTACGGGGGGTGGGTGGAAGTTCGATTTTTTTCTTCTTTTTTTGTGAATGGTAATACGGTCAGAACACAATATGACGGTGCAACAGAGCCATGCGGCGAGCAACAGAAAAGGATCCAAACGCTTCACTGAGCGTCTGTGTGTGTGTGTGTACGTGTGTGTACGTGTGTACGTGTACGTGTGTGAGTCTCCACCATAGTCTTAGACCACGTTCTGCACTCGTGATCGACGGGTAATACTCGCTAGGATGAAAATTCAGTGTTCACATTGTATGTGTGTGTATGCGTAATAATAATAATAATAATAATAATAATAATAATGATGATGATAATAATAATAATAATAATAATAATAATAATAATAATAATAATAATAATAATAATAATAATAATAATAATAATAATAATAATAATAATAATAATAATAATAATAATAATAATGATAATAATAATGATAATAATAATAATAATAATAATGATAATAATAATAATAATAATAATGATAATAATAATAATAATAATAATAATAATAATAATAATAATAATAATAATAATAATAATAATAATAATAATAATAATAATAATAATAATAATAATAATAATAATAATAATAATTAATAAATAAATAAATATATCCATGTGAACAATTTGCACAAACACGTCAAAGGAAACATGAACTGGAAGTGAGGCGTTTATTCCTGTCGCTTATTGCTTTGAGAAAGCCAATAGACGAAACGTCAGAATATAAACGCTTCACTTCCAGTCCACATTTCCTCCTCCGTGTTTGTTCATCTTTGTCAGTCTAATGTAGGGACGATGACGTAGTACGTCGTCCTCGGGACAAACCATCACTGGAACCCCACGCAGCTCCACCTCCACATGTTTCTAGTTTTATTTTCTCATGTTTCTAGCCCCTTATGTACCTGTTCCTTTCATTTGCTCAGTTGTCTTGAAGATGTCTACTACACAGACGAACCTTACACAAATACACCATGGGCATCAACTCTTGTATATATTATAATTTTCGTCTTGATCTCAAAAGATTCATTCGCAGACTAGAGAAACCTTAAAGAAGCTTGCAGACTGTGAAAGATATACGGTCAAATATATGTATATATATATATATATATATATATATATATATATATATATATATATATATAATACACATATACATGAATGGTTCCCAGTGATCAATTAATATCTTTTTTCAACCACAAATAACTTTTCTTTTAATTCCATGCCATCGCAGTCGAGACTGAAGAATCGCTCGATGGAGGCATCCGTTGGAAATTGAAACGTGGACGAGCCGAGGATTCGAACCCATCTAACCCGTAACAAAGTTACAATGACTTAAACCAATACGCTATCTTGATAGTGTATTGATATCTTGATAGCGTATTGGTTTAAGTCACTGTAACTTTATTACGAGTTAGCTGGGTTCGAATCCTCGGCTCGTCCTCGTTTCAATTTCCAACGGATGCCTCCATCGAGCGATTCTTCAGTCTTGACTGCGATGGCATGGAATTATGAGTGATTTGTGGTTGAAAAAAAAAAAAACCACAAAACATATATATATATATAAATCTCTGTTTATATATATATATATATATATATATATATATATATATATATATATATATATACACACATCAGGAAAGTTACAGGCACAGAGACAGAGAGAAAAAATATTGAAAGGAAAAAGCTGCGTATATGTTATGGTTTAGGGTTGGACATGATTTAAAGATAGAAATAAGTTCGAAACATATACTGTATATAGTTTCCTCATGCATGACCTGATGATAAGTTCTCGCCGCACTGCCGACCAATCAACACCATTAAAACGCCTCAGTGCCATAAGAGAATAAGGGCGATTTCCCCACACCCTCTTGAAACAAGAAAAGACACAGAGGAGCAAAAAGCAGCCTTATGCCAGGGGACGATAAGGGGAATTGTTTTCTTACGAAGTTCGAGAGCTTTAAATCGCACAGCGTTGAAGAATATGGCGAATGGAACGCGAGGAGGTCGTGAGATGAGGCCCTTGTAGCTGCTTAGCGAAGGGGGCTGAGGTCAGGGGGCTGGGGGGAGGGGTGCTGGGGGTGCTGGGGGGGTGCTGGCTGTCGGGGTGGTGTAGCTCACGACACCTCTGTCAACCTCCGAGGCACCTTCAACCTCTTTGTTACAGAAGGCGTGCCACGAAAATGAACAAAGTAGCCTAACGACAGTCAGAACGAAAACTCAAGTTCTGAAATCTTAACAAGAACAGGTCACTTTACTTGGGAAAGAGAATGCCATGACGTCATGAGGAGGTAGCCAGAATCCACCGATTCGAGTATTTTGTTTTGTAATTTGTTTTGAATCAAATTTTCGTGGAAAGACAGTTATGAGACTATCTTTTATGAAAAGGGCATTTTTTGTGTGGATTTGGATGAGCTCTATGACAGTGTCAACGAGAGAGTATTGCGGGATATGTTGCAAATATATGGGATAGGGGAAAGGCTGTTGAGGGCAGTCAAAAAATTTCACAAGAGTAGTAGAACCTGTGTTAGAGGGGGTTTACACGGTCGAACGCAGTTCGACAGACACGTGTTTAGAGTGATGTGCGAACGTGTGAACGGGGTATTTGGTTGTAGAACACGTTGGTTAAACCCCAAATACCCCGTTCACACATCACTTTAAACACGTGTCTGTCGAACCGCGTTCGACGAACCGTTAGACCAGGATTGTATATTGTCACCACAGTCGTTCAATGTGGATGGGGTGGCACGGGAAGTCAATGCGAAGGCGTTGGGCACAGGTTTAGAGATTGTAAGTGAGAGTGAGTAGAAGTGGGAGGTGAGCCAGTTGTTGTTTGCAGACGACATTGCGCTTGTGTCTTTGTCAGAGGATGGTCTAAAGCAGCAAGTGACGGAGTTTGGGAGGGTATGTAAGAGGAGAAACCTGAAAGTAGGTACGGCTAAGAGTAAGGTGATGAGGCGTCAGTGAGTTGGAGGTAAGTTTTAAAGGAGAAAGATTGGAAGAAATTGAGATTTTTAAGTATTTGGGGTCACATGTGGCAGGGAATGGAGTGACGAGGTGGAGGTAAACTGTAGAGTTAGGGAAGCAAGTGAATATCTTGGAGGAATGAAAAACGTCACAAGAAAAACATATCTGAAGATGGACGGAAAGAAAATATCGTATGAAGGGGTGATTGTATTTATGACATTGTACGGAGCAGACTTGGAATGCAGGAAGACAGAAAGGATGCTTAGTGTAGGCCTTATGGTCTCTTGCAGTCGCCTTCATTCTTCTGTTCTTATGAATATGTGTGAGATGAAATGATTGAGAAATAAGGTAGGCGGTCACGAGCAACGTTTCTTCTAATCTGTTCTCATGTGCGCGCGCACACATGAACAAAGATTGGAGAGATTGCAGATGTCAACATTGGAGCAGAGAAGGGAAAGAGGCGACCTGTTGACCATCTTCAGAACTATGAAAAGGATGGAAGTTCTCGATGGAGAAGACCTATTGAAATGGGACAAGAGAGAAACAAGAGGACATGATAAGAAGCTAAAGAAGGACAGTTACAGAAGAGACATGAAAAAACAAACAGTTTCCCGCACAGAGTGATCGATGTCTGGAACAAACAAAACAGTGAAACAGTGAATGCCAGAACTATACACGAGTCAAGAATAAACTGGATGTGGAGAGATACGAAAACGGGGCACTACGAGCATAGCTCCCGTCCCGTAAAATACAACTAGGTAAATATATGTTTTACAACTAGCGCACACAAAGGAAAAATGTGTGCACACAAGGTTTTCAAATTATATTGAAATCTATTTAGTAAAGAAGTTCCATCCAAATATTAACCTATAAATTCTCTAAAAATATGATAACTTGCCAACTGTCAAACCAATAACTGCTTTTTTTTATCCTCTTCTAATGACGATAGTAACAGTAATGATGATAACAGTGATAATAATATTAATGGCAATAAAAACCATAAGAATAATAATGCCAGTAATAACAACAATGATAATGACAAAAACAACAAACAAATAAGTTGAAAAAAAAGGAAATTAATCCTCCACTCTCCCTGCGCTTGTTGTCCCTTGTCGAGTCTGTCGGAGATTTCTTTGTCCACCCTCAGCGCCTTCTTCAGTTGTACGTGACCAAAGATGACCTCAAAGGATCTTGGGATAATGACGGGTCCTCCCCTCCCCTCTTCCGTGCCTGTTGGCGCTTTCCTGCCTGCCGTCAGGCGATTTTATTAATCTACTTGGCGCCTCCACCCACAGTAGAGAAAAAAATCATGTGTAACATTCTTTCATCGACTCAGAACGGGCGTACGTCGCTCATCTCTGAAGATGATCCGTCTCTCTTATGACTTGCTGTTGAACATCTATGAAAGTGTGTAAATATATGAATGCAGATGTATATATCCATGCATATATACGTACATGTATGTATACTACAAAGACACACACACACACACACACACACACACACACACACACACACACACACACACACACACACACACACACACACACACACACACACACACACACACACATATATATATACATGTAAATATATATGTGTGTGTGTATATATATATATATATACACATGCAAACTTACATGCAACTATGCATGGCTGTTAATATACATACACACGTACATGCACACATACATGTATACACACATACTTACATAAGTGCATTCATACTGGCACGTGTATGCATAAATACACACATGTATATGTGTGGGCAGTCAGGGACAGGGAGGAAGAGGAAGAGATTGGGAGAAGGGGAAGGAGGAAGGGAAGAGAAAGGGGGAGGAGGAAAAGGAAATTAGAGAGGGGGGAGGGGGAGGGGAAAAAGAGGGTGGAGAAATGGAGAAAGATGAAAGGAAGGGAAAGAGTAGAAGGGAGGGTGGATGAGGAAGAGGAGGGGAGAAGAAAAGGGGGAAGAGGAAGGAGGTGGGGAGAAAAGGGGGTGAGAGAAAAGGAGAATAAAGCGGGAGAGAGGGGGAAGGAGGCGAAGGATGAAGGGAGAGTGGAAGAGGGAGAGAAACAAAACAACGCCTTTGTATTCATTTTTGTAAAACCCATTCCGTACCAAGTGTCATTTCTTTTGTTTTTCCTGTCGTCATGATATTCTATTTATGCCCGTGGTTCCCCTCGGCAATGAAGACAATAATACGCGGAGCAGATTAGGTGACGCTGATAAAATAATTAACGTGTTGACATGTCGCAGACAATAGGAATCGTGACGTCATGTCGCTCCTGTGACGTCATGTCTTTATAAGCTCTCAGGCTGCATGCAGACGCGCGCACCAGTTTGTAATATGTAGGTGTCTTAAGAATTATATAATTTTATTTTATTTTCAGCCTTTCGAGGATTCTTCTTTATATATGATAGTTTGTGGTAAGCATAAGAGTAATTATTAAAAAGGAAAAACAAAAACAAAAGAGAAAACAAAACGAGAAACTGATCTGCTCCTCACAAAAACAGATACGTAAGATTGAATGAATGCAAAGAACAGCACCCGAAATGGTCTAAAGCCTAGAAGACAGGTTGTACATTGAAAGATTGAATAAATGAATAATTTAATCCTCAGTTCCTCATGTTGT
>NC_134779.1:32599531-32604531 GCF_046742065.1 Oratosquilla oratoria | reverse complement strand
TAGCTAATCAAAATGCGCATCTACTCTCATGCACTCCACTCCCATCCAACACCCTTTCCTCATTCTCATTTTAGCTCCTCGTGGATGACGGGTCATCCCTGTCACCCGCCCACCGCCCCGGTACAGGAGCAATGCAGTGAGGCACAGCACGTCAACAGCAGGGCCGCTTCAATTTCATGGCGACCCTGTCTCCTTGTCCTCTCATGTGGAAAACAGAGAAGTGGACGGAATTCGTATATCTGCTTTGGGATGTCTATATTAAGATCTATTTTCATTCTGGCTGCTGCCAGACGTTTTTATTCAACTGAATGGAATCGATGTAGATGTCAGAGGGTTAAGTTTATCTCAATGGGGTTTTCCTGTGTCGTTAATTGACTTTGAGGTATATTTTATCGTACGTCATTCGATTTTTCTTCCGACGTTGGGGATGGTCTTAGGGCTCAGAGGGCCTGGCGCTCGCGCGCGCGCACACACACACACACACACACACACACACACACACACACACACACACACACACACACACACACACACACACACACACACACACACACACACACACACACACACACACACACTCGGTGGCGGATTGGTAAAGCACTGGCCTCACAAGCCAGAGAACCGGGGTTCGATTCCCCGGCCGGGCGGAGATAAGTTGGGTTTGTCTCCTTTCACGTGTAACCCCTGTTCACCTAGCAGTGAGTAGGTACGGGATGTTAGTCAAGGAGTTGTGACCTTGCTGTCCCGGTGTGTGGTGTGTGAGTTGTCTCAGACCTACCCAAAAATCGGCAAATAATGAGCTCTGAGCTCGCTGCCGTAGGGTGGTGTCTGGCTGTCTCGACAGAGGCTGCAGCAGATCCGAGGTGAATACACACACACGCGCGCATGCACACACACACACACACACACACACACACACACACACACACACACACACACACACACACACACACACACACACACACACACACACACACACACACACACACACATATATGGTGGCGCGGTTGGTAGTCTCAGACTGTCACTACGGTGATCCGGGCTCGAATCCTGCCCAGGGCTGAAATAATTTCAGTATCGCTGCGCTTCGGGTCGTTACTCCAACTCTCGTGGGCGGGGAGTTGGGTGTGTGTGTGTGTGTAAGGTCACAGCATTACCTTTAGATCGTCATACGAGCTCTGAGCTCTATTCCGGAAGGGAAATAGCTGTCGATCACGAGTCCAACACGTGATCCAAAGACCATGGTGAAAACACGGGCGTACACACACACACACACACACACACACACACACACACACACACACACACACGACTCGGTGGCGCGGTTGGTAGAGCGCTGGACTGCCAGCACGGTGGTGCTCGCAGTACTTGATTTGAATCCTGCCCAGGGCCAAAATTATTTCGGTATCGCTGCGCTTCGGGTCGTTACTCTGACTCTCGTGGGCGGGGAGTTGGGGTGTGTGTAAGGTCATAGCATTACCCACAGATCGGTCATACGAGCTCTGAGCTCTCTTCCGGGAGGGAAATAGCTGCCGATCACGAGTCCAACACGTGACCCAAAGACTAAGTGAAATACACACACACACACACACACACACACACACACACACACACACACACACACACACACACACACACACACACACACACACACACACACACACACACACACACACACACACACACACACACACACCTGCATGCACACATGTGCAGAGTGCAACGAAAGGACGATAAACCAGTGAGTAGGAGGAGCGACGCGTGTATGAGAAAACCCTCAGGCCAGATTGGACGCTCTGCTGTTGCTGCTGCTGCTGCTGCATACCAAAGATCCTGGTGTTACGGAATCGCTGAAGTACATTTGCCAAGTACGAAAGAGTGATCAGGCGACGATTGAATTCCATCTGGAATATACGGACGAGAAGCGAGTCAAACAGGCAGGGCAGAGGCCATTTTGTGGGTAGATTTCTTCCAGCAGGTTGGGGTGATTCAAGAGGAAGGTGCTGATAGCACAGAGAATATTTGGGAAATATTTCATAAACCTGTGCAACTCGGGGTATGAATGAATATGTGATTGGTGGGAGGAGGAGTCGTGCAAGGGATTGGTTTGATAAAAAATGTGAGACAGGAAAATCAGTCAGAGACGCATGGAGAAAATGGAACTTGAGAAGAGGTAAAAGAGCAAACGAAGGACACTAACAAAATAGAAATGATTAAAGAAGTCTGCATGGCAGAGAAAATGAATTTTGAAAAGTACATTATTGGTAAATGCAAAATTTAACCTAAAATGTTCTACACATTAGTCAAAGGTCAAATGGAGCCCAGGGAATGGATCTCAAAGTTAAGAGTGAAAGGAAATGTCTGTGAAGAAGAACGAGCTTAGGTTGAAGTGCTGAACAAATATTTCCAATCAATGTTCAATAAGGAACATTATCTTATAGAGGAGAGACCCGTGATGTCAAGGATGGTTGGAGTGAAAGAAGTGTGTATATTACGAGTGGCGTTGAACGCGTGAAAAACTCCACGACCTGAAGGGAGCTCAAATTGGGACAATAGTAAAAAATAATGTGTTCATTGAAAGAAGGGACAGTGTCATCGGACAGGAAGAAGACTAAAATGATATTACCCTGTAAGGGAGGAAGCTAAGAGCTGTCAGTGAGATCCAGCCGATATTCCTGACTAGCACGATAACCAAACTGTATCGGAGAATTGTAAAAGGTAGGAGAACTAAGCGCCTTCAGGAGATGACCACTTAGCGGGCAATAAATTTGGCTCCAGATCTGGAAGACAATGTATATCGAACCTTTTACTCAAGTGATATGATGCGCTGAAGGACAGGGAGGGAGAGATGGATTGTTTGGATTTGGATCGAGAGAAAGCATCTGGCAAGGTACCTGGCAATCGACAACTATGGGAATTGGAGAATGTTAGAATACGTCAAGTTAATATGTTGAATTCGATGGAAAGAGTTTCTGAGAGACTACTATACGAAAACTGCAGTAAAGGAAAACTTAGTTGGGATAGAGGGTAGTGTGAATATATCCTTGTCGGGAGGATGTGTCAGAATATAAAGTCTCCTTGTATATATAATCTTCTATTAATCAACACAGTACAATTGGGATAACAATGCTTTATTTATGCACTTCATATATCTATCCAAAGCATAATTGTAAATTACATTTTCTTGATAAAAGGTGTATGGTTGTGTTTGGCTTTGATTTCTGCCTTTTTTATTGTTTTATTATAAAGAGTAAGGTGTTTATGTGAGTGGTTGGTGATATTAGGCATCTGCCTTGATCATGTGTCAATTACTAGTTCATTGCATGATAGGCGGGTTTTCTTGTGCCCAAACATGTGATGGCGGTGTCTGTGTGTGTGTGTGTGTGTGTGTGTGTGTGTGTGTGTGTGTGTGTGTGTGTGTGTGTGTGTGTGTGTGTGTGTGTGTGTGTGTGTGTGTGTGTGTGTGTTGCCTTATATGGTTACATCCAACGGAATCCCACTAGGGTCGGTACTGGCTCCCGCAATGTTCTTGATCGACGTAAGCTACAAGATGGTCAGTACTATTCTTCTTCTACATGCCCTTTCATGGTTTCCCTACTCTGCAACGACGGTCATCAGAGGCCAAGTGTCGATTCTGAGCTCGTTGTTAGTTTGGTCGAGCTGATTAGGTTGATTTCAGAATTCATTCACAATCACAGCTATTCCAACACTTGCAAAACTTCAAGCATGGTCAAGTACAGAGGCTGCTTCGCCTCCCAGAAGGGAATAACCCGGTCCTGTAGTGGGTCATTAAGGTTCATCTCCAAATATGTATATCTGAGTACATTATTAGTTATATGTATGCGGATGTCCGCGCATGTGCCTATGTGCGTGTGCTCGTGTGTGTATGTGTGTGTATTCGTTCACATGCAAAATGAAAACATACATCTACACCCATTGGTAACAAAGACATCTTTTGCCTTCTTCAGAAGAATTTGGCACCTGCCCAAAGGGCGTCTCAGCCTCGGCCAAGTGGCTCCAATCGTTTTCAATATTCTCATCATCGATAAAGCTCCTCCACCTCCTCCTCCTCCTCCTCCTCCTCCTTCTTTTCCTCCTCATCCTTCTCCTCATTTTCTTCCTCCTCCTACTCCTTCTCCCTTTCCACTTCTTTTTCTTCCTCCTCCTCCTCCTCCTCCTCTTCTCTCCTGCTCCTCCCTCCTACTCCTCCCTCCTACTTCTTCTCCCTTTCCTCCTATTTTTCCTCCTCCTCCTCCTACTACTACTCCTCCCTCCTACTCCTTCTCCTTTTCCTTCTCTTTTTCTTCCTCTTTCTCCTCCTCCTCCTCCCTTCTACTCTTTCTCTCTTTCGTCCTCTTCCTCCTCCTCCCTCCTACTCCTTCTACCTTTCCTCCTCTTCTTCTTCCTCCTCTTCGTCCCCCTCCTCCCTCTTACTCCTTCTCCCTTTCCTTCTCTTCTTTTCCCCCTACTCCTTCTTCTCCTCCTCTTCGTTCATCTCTTCTTCTTCTTCCTCCTCCTCCTCCTCCCTCCTACTCCTTCTCCTTTTCCTTTTCCTACTCCTTCTCCTCCTCCTCGTCCATCTCCTCCTCCTCTTCTTCCTTCTCCTCACACACACACACACACACACACACACACACACACACACACACACACACACACACACACACACACACACACACACACACACACACACACACACACACACACACACACACACACACACACACACACACACACATATATATATATATAAATATGTATATATATATATATATATATATATATATATATATATATATATATATATATATATATATACATGTAATAGATGTCGCCAGGTCACCTTTTGACTACTTGAACCGTTTCTGTCACCTTAATGAAAGAGCCCGTCGGCATCCAAAATAAACACAGGATAAAAAAAAAAAAAAAAAAAGGATGCCCATGGATTTACCTTAATCTGAATATCATCGACTGGAGTCTACCAACGGGGTCTCGACCTA
>NC_134779.1:32594531-32597031 GCF_046742065.1 Oratosquilla oratoria | reverse complement strand
AGTTACAGGTAATTTACATAAATGCGCGCTCGCACACACACACACACACACACACACACACACACACACACACACACACACACACACACACACACACACACACACACACACACACACACTTCAACGAATGGACGGCTTAGAAGACGTTCTGAAGAAAAGTGAAGTCTGTGGATCTCAACGCAAAGAGAAGTGCCTAGTGTTTTTGCAGGGTGGGGGGGAAATTGCTCGTGGAGTAGTGGGAACGTAGGGAAAGAGGAAAAGGGGAGGGATTACTGAGGGAAATGGAAGGAAATGAGGAGGGAGTAGACTTTGACCAGCCAGACAAGCGGAAGGTAAACAAAAGACTTAGCGAGGATCAAATGTCTAATAAAAATGTAAAGATTAGAAGTATAGAGAGGAGCAATACAGAAGAAAGTGACGAGAATATGTTCCAGGGATTTAAAGAGGGTGGGGGGGACACAACCCCCCCCCCCCCGACTGACAAGACTAGAGGAGAGAGTTGATAAGGTGATCGAGGACTTGGAGCGTAAGTTAGGTAACGTAGACTCCATTTTTCAAAGAATTGAAAGGTTGGAACAACTAGAGAAGGCTAACAGAAACTTAACTGAAGAAATAGAGGACCTAAAAAGACAGTTAGAAAATGTAAAGGAGGAGAATGAGAAATTGAAGAAGAATAGTAATGAAAACAGAGAGAAACTAGCTACAGAAGCTAAAAATTGGAGAATAACTCAAGAAGGGAATAAGGTTTCATTCACTGACATAGTCAAACAGCAATTGAAAGAACATAATGAAGACTCAGTTATTAAAGTGATGAGACAGAAGGAGAATATAGTAAGAGAATTAGCTGACAAAAAGAAATGTATAATTATATTAGGAATGGAAGAGAAACATAACCCAGATAGAACTGCAAGAATCAAGGAGGAAAATGAAAGAGTAAGCAGTTTATTAAAATTAGTCCAGGAAGATGAACCAGAAATTATAAAGGAAATTGAGGAAAAATTCAGACTCGGAAAATATAGTACAGATAAGACCAGACCAATTAAGATTAAATTCAGGTCACAAACAACAGCAGAGAAAATTCTATCCAAGACAGGGAAACTAGCAACAAATGATCAATATAAAAAGGTATGGATAAAAAGAGAAATGAATAAGGAGGAAAGAGAGGCAGAAAAGCAGAAAAGAATTGAAGCTAAGGCAAAAAACGAGGAAAGAACGGAGTCAGAGAAAGAGAGATTCTATTGGAGAGTAGTGAACATGAAAATAAAGCAGTTCGACATACTAAAGAAAAACATAAGGGAAACAGAGAATACAATGGAAGTGGCAGAAAACTAAGAGTGTCTTACACAAATATAGATGGATTGATAACAGGATTGAATGAACTGAATGATTATTTGAAAGAAAAAGAACCGGACATAATGGGAATTGTAGAAACAAAATTAAAAGGCCCACTACCACCCAACAGTGTAGGACATGATACATACAATTATTGGATTAGAATCAGAGAGAAAAAACAAGGGTGTGGAGTTATGTTCCTGACTAAGAAGGATATAAACGTGAAAGGTGTCATATATGGAAAGAATACAGTAGAGATGATTATGATAGAAGTGGAAGACCGAGATAAGAAGAGCAGAAAATTTGTGATCAATTATGTGCCTCCGAAAACAGCCTCATGGGAGGAGAGTGAACATAAAAGTATGTTAGAGGACACAAAGATAGCATTAACTAAAATAATGGAAGACGGAGGAAGAATAGTTATGATGGGCGACTTTAATTGCAAAGAAATCTGCTGGGAAGAAATGACAGTAAAGAGTGGTGATGACTCATGGGGAAATGCTCTACTTGAGATGATTACTGACCATTCAATGACACAATGGATACAAGAGAACACTAGGTATAGAAATGAAGAAGAACCATCGAGGCTAGACTTAATAATTACATCTGAACCTAGAATAGTGGACAAGATTGAATATAAAACACCAATAGGTAAAAGTGACCACATATTGATTGAACTGGAACTTAATGAAGAAAAATATATGAAAAGAAATGAACAATATAGAAAAGGAAGAATGATGTATGAAAAAACAAACTTTGATAAAATAAGAGAATTCTTCCAACAAGAAAACTGGGAAGAAATATACAAAGAAGAAACAACAGTGGAAGAGAAATGGAATATTTTGACAAAAATTTACAAAAAAGGAGTGGAAAAGTATGTCCCAAGACAAAAACAAGAAAAAGAATATGTAAAATGCTGGTACAACAAAAGTTGTAGGGAGTTAAAGGACAAAAGAGACAAAGCCTGGAACAGATGGAAAAAAGACAGAAGACCTGAAAAATGGAAAATATATACTGGTTATAGAAATGAATATGTACAAAAGTGCAGAGAGGAAAAAAGAAAATATGAAAAAGATGTTATAGAAAAGTGTAAAGATCAACCAAAACTATTCTACAGATTTGTAAACAATAAACTGAAAAACAAACAAGACTTAGAGAAATTAAGACA
>NC_134779.1:32557031-32564531 GCF_046742065.1 Oratosquilla oratoria | reverse complement strand
GGAGGAGAAGGAAGGAGAGGAGGAGGAGGAGGGAGAAGAGGAGGAGAAAGAAGAGGAAGAGGGGAAGAGGAAGAGGAGGAAGAAGAGAAGGACGAGGAGGAATGGGAGGAAGAGGAGGAATGGGGAGGAGGAGGAGGAAGGGGAGGAGGAGGAGGAAGGGGAGGAGGAGGAGAAGGAAGAAGAGGAGGAAGAAAAGAAGGATGAGGAGGAGAAAGAGGAGAAGGAAGAGGAAGAAGAGAAGGTGGAGGAAGAAGAAGAAGAGGAGGAGGAGGAGGAGGAGGAAGAGGGGAGGGTGGCGGCGTGGAGGAACTGGATCGGCCGGAAGATGAGGACGATGAAGAGGAGGAGGAGGAAGAAGAGGAGGAGGAGGAAGAGGAAGAGGAAGAGGAGGAGGAGGAGGAGGAGGACAACAATGTCAAGGTCGAGGAGGTCAGGAAGGTCAACGACTTGGATGACCTTCGTCTGAGAGAGACACCTTCATTTCGTTTTTCGTTTTTCTTCTCGAAATTCCTTGCATGTGACGTCACTCATTTTCGAAAATAATGACTATGACGTCATTCGTTTCGTTTTCGAAAAAAAAACTAGATTGTGATGACATCTATGTCCCTTTTCGAAATTCTTAATCTGGGATTTTTTTTTTTTTTTTTTTTTTAGCTTGTGACATCATTTGTAATTTTCAAAATATCTTGGTTGTGACGTCATCAATTTGATTTTTTCTATTTTTTTTGGTTGTGACGTCATTAACTTTGATTTTCGAAATTTCATGGTTGTGACGTCATTAATTTTGATTTTAGAAAATTCTTGGTTGTGACGTCATTAATTCTAATTTTCGAATTTTCTTAGTTGTGACGTCATTAATTTAAATTGTCGAATTTTCTTGATTGTGACGTCATTAACTTTAATTTTAAAAGTTTCTTGCTTGTGACGTCATTAATTTTCATTTTTCGAAATTTCTTGGTTGTGACGTCATTAATTTTAAATTTCGAAGTTTCTTACTTGTGCCGTCATTAATTTTCATTTCCGAAAATGCTTGCTTGTGACGTCATTAGTTTAATTACCGAAATTCCAAGTATCAAATTTGTCTAATTTATTACAAATGATTTTATTCCTCTCCCTACTGAGGGGCTCGAACCCTGCCCTCGGCGATTTTATTCAGCCCCGTGTTGCCACCGCCTCACCAGCTGAATGAAATCGCCTTGGTGAACCCCTACGGCCCAGAGGAACCAGACAATCTCTTAAACTTCCTTGGCACCGAAGGGAGAGTCACGAAAGCTAATAAAATCGCCTGACGACAGGCGGATGAAAGAGGGGGAAAAGTACCGCCAAGTACGTAAGGGGGGTCACTGGAGATATAGGCGATGTCTCACTGAACTTGACTGCTTGACTGTACTTCGTCGGAAGGGGATAGCGGTTCCCTGGGAACACAGGGGAGAGGGGAACGGGGGGAAGAGGGGAACGGGAACTGTTGCCAGGGGGCGGGATTCTCCCCCTATCCACCTTTCCCCTCGATAGGGTGGGGAAGAAAACCATCACGACCTGGCCATGTGATTCAGATGAGGGGAAATTTCCCCCAAACCGCCTCCCCCCACTTCCCTCTCCTACTCGACCTGAGGGCATAGGGTACGCGGTGTCCCCCCTCTCCGGCCTGGGGGGGGGTCACGGGCCCCCCAAAGTTCGTCAGGGGGGGCACGCAACTCCTTTCTCTGACCTGACTGTCTGGGCAAGGTACAATGATCGAAGGGAAGCCGTCAATGGTCACATTTAGTTCGCACAGACTTCCACATCGATCGGGAGCGGCTTCAGCACGTGGAAACCTCCATGACGTAATGGCTCGTTCGGGTGCGCGGCCACGGCTTCGGAGAGTCTTGAAGCGGAGGTCAGGGACATTGCGTGGATTACTTGTTCCGTTTTATGCCCTCCTGTAGGTGTTATCATTTAATGCTTTATTTGTCTCTTCGAGTATCGCGGCTGGTACAAGGAAATTCTTTGTGCCGGGCGGGGGATGACGTAACGTTCTTCGGAACGTACGAACGAGGGCGGGTATATAGCGAGCGCAGGCTCCCATAACGTCACAAGTCGTCAGCTGGCTCGCGCCGGTAAAGCGTGCTGAAAGTCTAGGGGAGGCGTTGCCTGTCTCACAGCTACGGTGCTCGTGTCTCGTGATATATCCACTCTCTCAGGGACTTCTACCAATCCTTCCATCACCCCGCAGACAGCTGGCCCTCGACGGAAGACGACGAGTTTAAAGCTCCGCGCGCACCCAGAGGAGACTAGCATTTCCTGCCATGCTGTAAGGTCCATTCGTGGCCGACGGCAGTTCGTCAGAAGTTCGCGTGGCATGTGGCTTGTGTTCCAGGAATCGTCGTAGTGCATCATGGTGTCCTCCGTTCTCGCCTTGTAGCCCGAACAGAAACCTAAGAGGAACTTTCTCAGTGCGCGAGGAAGTGGAATGGCCCCGCGGACAGTCTCTCCTGAAGGGAAACGATCATTCGAAGTAAATAAGACCCTGAAGACCACCGGTCGGGTATGGATATTAAGCCAGACGTTTTGCTGTAGAAAAAGCCCTTTCAGTCTTACATTAGCCTCCCCCTGTCGATAGGGAGAGGTTCCCCCCCCCCTTCCCCCTTCGCAGAGCTCATCGTTCTTGTGTCGAATAGAGTCTCTTGTTCGGGAGATCGGTTCCTTGGCGTTGCCTGGAGGAAGGAGACCCCTCCCGGCCCCACCGGCGGCGTGTTCGGTGGTCGTTTAAAAGTGAATGGAGGCTGGTAAGCCTTCGGCTTCGTTCTTTCCTTGCGCGTCCACGACCCCCTTTTCGCATATCTGGTAGTCGGTCCACGAGTAAATTACTTTAAGCCACGGGTTGTCCCAAGCCGGCGATCTCTTCCTCTCTCTGCTTCTCTTTCCCCCCTGTCTGCCTCCCTTTCTCTCTCTGTCCGTCTGCGGAAGAAAGGCCACAATGACGGTGGAAAAAGTGGTCAGCAGTCCCGCTCTCGTGAACACGGAGGAGTGGAACAGGGATGGCGATCTTCGAGACTCGAGCCTCGCAGGGGATCTGGAGGCGAGCCCCTCGGCCAAGGAGCTCGACCGCCACTCCATCTGCGACTTCTCTGACATCCCCCCGCCGCCATTCACCGTCCTCTGCCAGGCGTCAACCTCGAACTCCAAACTCCAACCAGTGACCGAAGCCTCAGAGAACTCAGGCACTTCCTCCGTCGATGATGTTAGTACCTCCAGCAAGAACAAGGTGGCCTCCTTCTACATCGGCGACGACCAGGGGCTCTCCTCCCCACCAGTGGTCATGTCGCCGGGGGCTGTGGGTGTCAGCGGCATCGCAGAGTCAGTCTCCCTGAAGGGAGCTGAGGAACCTCTCCATAGCAACAGTCTCCCGCTCCCTTCCCATGAAGGTGACCCTCACTATCCTTTACAGCCCTCCTCGCGGAAGGTCGTCATCACGGCCTCCAGCCAAGGGGAGAAGGAGCAGAAAGGGCAGCCCTGTGAGTTCACCCCTCCCGACGGAGGGTACGGGTGGGTGGTGGCTCTCGCCGCTTGCATCGTCAACATGTGGATCGTCGGTTTTATCAAGAGCTATGGCGTCCTCTACATGGGCATCCGCCAGGCCTTCCCGGGCACCTCCGCCTACGTCGCATCCTGGTGCCCTGCCCTCCTCGCCACCACCGGACTCATCATCGGTGAGCGACATCGGGCACATCTTCGTCAGGAAGATGTTTCCGGTCTTTTTTTTTGGGGGGGGGGAGGGGGGGTTGGAATAGTATATCAACTGGTGCTCCTCTAGTTTATAGTTGTATTCTTTCCTTGACCACAGGACTTATCACACGTAAACGAGATCGAGGACTCCCTCGTCAGGAAGGTGGTCATATTTTTTTTTCTTTAAGGGGGATATGATGTTCCAGAGATTTTGTAGTTCCGTCTCCCACTAAAGTCCACCGGATTTATTATCGGTTGAATGAGTTCGGTCATCCTTTCTTCAGGAAGGTCTTCCGTCTTAGGGTTTGGAGGTAAGATATATGTCGACTGGTGCTCCACGTGGTCTACAGTTCGACTCCTTTCTCGAACACCGAACTCATCTTGGTGAGCGAGTTCGGGGACGTCTTCGTCGGCACTTTTTTTTTTTTTTTTTTTTTTTTTTTTTTTTTTTTTTTTTTTTTTTTTTTTTTTTTTTTTTTTTTTTTTTTAGGGACAGGAGGATCATGATGTGCCGATTGGCATCATACGGGTCGATTGCTTTCTAGCACAGGGCTCATTCTAGACGGGTTCTAGGAGAACTGGTGGTATGGATACCAGCCGACATCCTAAAGGTAATGGGTCGACATATTCCTGAAACATGAGCGCCTCCAGAGAGAGAGAGAGAGAGAGAGAGAGAGAGAGAGAGAGAGAGAGAGAGAGAGAGAGAGAGAGAGAATGATGCTGAGGGGTTGGTTGCTGAATAAAATGGCCTTGCCCCAGGGTCAGTAAAACTGGTCGAAATATCTTAAACCCATGTTAACCACACTGACTGTGCGTTAATGATCACCTTCTTTGGTTGAATAAAATCGCCTGGCGGCAGCAGGAAGAATAAAGCCTGTAGACTACATCACGTCGCCTCTCGCTACGACGATGAGGCCCTAAGACGAATAAAATCCCCTGACGGCAACCAGAATAAAGATGTCAAAGTGTTCCGGCCTTCCCTAGGGCGTTGTTAGAGCCAGAATGAGATGATAGAAAAGATAAAAATCGCCGTATTGGAATGCTTTACACTCTCAATACGGCGACGAACAGGACGACCCATGCATCCGCTGAAGAGATCGAGCGATTTTATTCAGCGGAAGAGAGAAACTTCCCCTTTCCCGTGCGTGCCGGAGAGGTAAAAGGGGTTCCGGAGAAATACTTTATTGACATCGTTCTGGCTCGCGCCGGACGAAAGTTCCCCTCCTTCCCACTCTCTCTCGCTCTCTCTCTCTCTGTCTCCCTCACTCCTTCCCTCTCTGCAAGGGACCATAAGGCCTACACTAGGCAGTTCCATGTTCATGACCACCTGCCATCCCCATCCGTAAAGTTGTCTAGCCGTTTCTTAAAACAAACGATAATTTCGGTGCTCACTGCTACGTGGTTACTAAGTCTAACCCGTTCTTTGGCCATTCTATTCCACATCGTGGAAAACGATCAACTTTCTTCGTTGGACGAAGATGGGAAACGAGAGAAAACGGAGACACGAGTCTACACGATGGAGATGATTAAAATTGCTTGACGGCAGGGAAGGTTGCGTTCTTAAAAAAGAAAAGAAAAAAAAAGTGGAATATTTAATCAATAAAGGAGGGTGAGGGTGGGAGTAAAGAGGGGGTGGTTTCAGACCTGAATATACATATAAATAAAACAGCATTATATATATATATATATATATATATATATATATATATATATATATATATATATATATATATATATATATATATATATATATATATATATATATATATATATATGTCCTATCCGTAAGTTGACACATTGACATGGTGAATAGACTTGAGAATTTTAACTATCACAAAAGCTATGTCGATTGAGAGACAATCTCTGCAGGGTCACCCTTACCAGGGAGGTAGCCAAAAAGGACAAGGCATAAAATCATTCCCACCCATTCCATCTCCGAAAACACTCCACACCCCTCCACCCTCCCTCCCATCTTAGCACCTCCTAGATGACGGGTCATCCCTGCACCCTGTCCACTCCACTGTCCACTGTATATATATACATACATATATATATATATATATATATATATATATATATATATATATATATATATATATATACATTAATATATATGTATATATATATATATATATATATATATATGTATATATATGTTTATTCTGTACATATAATGCTGTACCAATAACTCATGCACTCTTTGGGTTAGTTTGACCTTTTCATTGATACTTTTTTTTTATTCTTTTTTTTTCCATTGGCGTATTTTTATTACATTTTTCTTTTGCCACGAAACTTTCCACTTTCACGTGAGTTTGGCATTTTCATTGCGACGTATTGTAGGTCATTTATTTTTGTGGGGGGAAGGGGGAGGGAGTGTTTTTAGAGATCATGAATTTACAGAGACCCCCCCCCAAAAAAAAAAGAGGCCATGAGAAAAAAAAAGAATAACAGAGGGCATGAATTTACAAAAAAAAAAAAAAAAAATCAGAAGGCATGGATTTCCAGAAAAAAAAAAAAAAAAAAAAGAGCATGGATTTAAAAAAAAAAAAAAAAAAAAAAAAAGTCCATAGTCAAGTCTCCATCGACCACTCCTTCCATAGTGGGACACCATTTTCCCTTAATCGCATTTTCCATCACTCCATTTCATTCAGCTCTGTAGGAACCCTCCTCCCCGCTAGAAGAAGAGAATAAACGACAGACCGACGTTCGCCGAGATTTCGAAACTCAGGTCACATTTCGTAAAAATCGAGTTTTATTGAAATTCATGCTCAGGCACATGCCGGCTATGTACGTGGTCGGTCCACGACGCATACACACACGCACACGCGCACGCACACACGCACACGCACACAGAAAAGATCTGAAAAAAAAATCCTCCCACACATAGTGATATCTACTTGGAACAAATTAGACAAAGAAACAGTGTGTGCAAACACTATTCAAGATTTTAAGAAAAAACTTGATGCTGAGAGATACAAAGCCGGGACACCACGAGCATAACTCCCTTCCCGTATAATACAACTAGGTAAATACAACTAGGTGAATACACACATACACACACACACACACACACACACACACACACACACACACACACACACACACACACACACACACACACACACACACACACACACACACACACACACACACACATACACACACACACACACACACACACATACACACACACACACACACACACACACACACACACACACACACACACACACACACACACACACACACACACACACACACACACACACACACACACACACACACACATACACACACCACTCGATGGCTCGGTGGTAGCGTCCGCGGCTGCTACTACGGCAGTCCGGTTCGAATCCCGCCCAGGGCTGAAATAATCTCAGTATCGCTTCGCTGCGAGTCTTTACTTCATCTCTAGTAGGCGGGGAGTTGTGTGTGTGTGTGTGCGTGTAAGGTCACAGCATTGCCCATAGATCGGTCATATATGAGCTTTGAGCTCTCTTACGGGAGGGAAATAGCTGTCGATCACAAGTCTAACACGTGACCCAAGACCATGGTGAATCACACACAATGACAACTATTCCTCTCCTCCTACTCTTTGTCTATTGTCATAGCAACAGTTCGACTTTCATCCAATACAAACCGTAGTTTCATCCTATAGAAACCCGAGGCAAAAATTGGAAAACTATCTTGGATTTGTTCAGAAATATTCGAATATGTATTATTTATTTAATGGAATATCCTTTGTTGAGGATTAAATATTAATGATGGCTGACTGCTCAGTTCCAGTGATGCGTG
>NC_134779.1:32547031-32549531 GCF_046742065.1 Oratosquilla oratoria | reverse complement strand
TTACATCTACGAAACCAAATCTTCCCAGGAAACGTCAGTACTTGGAAGTGGAACCGGCCACACGTGTCAAAAGGGAACAAGCTCGGTAACACAAACAATGACACATCACGTGGCCTCAGTGTGCGAAGACTCACGAGCACAACGGAAGTCACGCAAGAACGAGTGACCCCTATTAGGTTCGACACGTGCCGAGCATCTACGGGTTTCCGCCTACGAGACCGAGTTCAGGGACACACAAGTCTAATCCTTAAATAAGAGTGTAGGGTTGGGGAAAGGCTTTCCTACTATTCTTGCTATTTACTGGCTGGCTGGCTGGATGCCTCAAGGCGATTTAATTCAGATTTGGGAAACTCCCAATCCCCCAGTCGTTTAAGGGTTAATATAAAATATGGGTCTCTTTCTAAATGGCATTTTCATCGTGTATGTATATATATTACCTTACCTTACCTTACCGTCGTGCCATATCCTCTTGGACTTCGGCAACCATATACATACATATATATATATATATATATATATATATGTATCTATATATATATATATATACATATATATATAATATATGTGTGTGTGTGTATATATATATATATATGTATCTATATATATATATATATACATATATATGTATGTATGTATGTGCGTGCGTGCGTGCGTGCGTGTGTGTGTGTGTGTTTGCGCGCGTGTGTCCGTATGTATGTATGTATGTATGCATGTATGTATGTATGTATGTATGTATGTATGTATGTATGTATGTATGTATGTATGCATGTTTGTATGTATGTATAAACCTTCTACTGTTGACGTGATCGGAAGCATGTTGGTCTCGCATATTCTTAGTCGCAGGCTGGAAGCCCGCACTCCTCTCAGATTCACAATGCATCGGGCAAACGTGACGCTGCATTAATTGCAGCTCTGCGCCTCCTGGCGTGTGTGCCTCACCTTCCTTGTAACTGCATCGTCCTTATCTGAAAAGGGGGGAAAGGGAAACGGTTGGCCAGAAACTATTTCCGCAAGACTACATTGTCCAGTGTGCCCCGGTCACACTATCACGACTCAAGTGAGTTCGTTTGGGTGGAAACGACTTGGGTTACGATTTTTTATTTTTCCGAATCTCCAATTGTCAAATCACCTTTGCTGAGAAGCTGAGTGACGAACTAAGAAAAGTTAAACCAAGACGAATATTAGACACATTGTTGAATTGTAGACTTAGCAAAGTCCAGAATACCGTAGGCGAAGTCGTCCTGAAGGCTTTCGAAATCACAACATTTGGCGAGAGTCGTGATAGTGTAACTGGGGCTTGACTCGCCATTGCGTTGCTCGTGCGGGATCGTTCCTGTCTATCAAAGTTACAAAGGCCTGAGTAGCCTCGTCTGGTTTCGTGGCAGGTAAGTCAATAACCGACCGGATCCAACCGCCTCGTGTTCTCGTCGAAAGCAGACGGGAATTTGAGAAGTGGTTACTTCCGGACCTCGTCGATATTAAGGCGTTTGACTCAGCGCATCGTGGGGTTCTTTTGCGGGTCCATGAGATTCCTGTGAGGATTATCGAAACGATGTCTAGCTTGTACACAGGGACAGAGAATGTTGAGAATTATAGAAGAGGCGTGTTCAGCTTACAAAGGGTCACAAAGGCGGAGTATCTTGACAGGAGACCTTTTGGTCCATAACTAGGTCGGATGCAAAAATAAATAAATAAATAGATAAATAAATGATAATGATAAATAAATAAATAAAAATATGATAATATAAATAATAATAAATAAAATGAATAAATAAATGCATAGGTATAGTTAAATAATAAACAAACAGGTAAATAGTAAATAATAATAAATTGACATATAACTAATAATAAATGTGAATCAAGCAAATAATAATAAACAGACAAATGATAACAAAACAAACAAACAAATAATATAAAATAAATGACAGTCATTACAGCATCTTGCTTAGGTGTTTATCTAAATGATTCTTAAAGCTTCGAACTGAACTACATTTGCACTGCCTCTGCAGGAAGTTTATTCCATTCATTAACTACACTGTCGGCGAAGTTGTTTCTACCTACTTCCAAATCATTGTTCATTCTGGATTGAGTCAAATGTGCACCCTCGACCCCGGCACGTGTCAAAACCTGCATGAACCGGCTGTTGCACCGACATGCCGATCAATATCATTGCGGAGAATCCATTGGCAACACTAAGGTCACTGACTTTGTCTTTTGTTTAAGGTGTACTTCTTGTGGAGTTTTCGGAGGTACTGGAAGCAGGTCCTTGGTCATCAAGGACTCTAGGTCTCATTGCCTAAGACTTACGTCCAGGCGTTTACAAAGGATTCCAAAGGAGCATGCCGACAAGAGACCTTTTGGTCCATAACTAGGTCGGATGCGAAAGATTTTTGATGATTATAAATAAATAAATAAATAAATAAATGAATAAATAAATAGATAAATGAATAAATAAATAAATAAATGAGTGAATAAATAAATGAATAAATAGATAAATAAA
>NC_134779.1:32527031-32534531 GCF_046742065.1 Oratosquilla oratoria | reverse complement strand
CAGAGTAACGACCCGAAGCGCAGCGATACCGAAATAATTTCGGCCCTGGGCAGGATTCTGTGTGTGCAAGTGTGTGAGCGCGTGTGTGTGTGTGCAAGTGTGTGTGTGCAAGTGTGTGTGTGTGTGTGTGTGTGTGTGTGTGTGTGTGTGCTAGTGTGTGTGTGTGTGTGTGCGCGTGTGTGTGCAAGTGTGTGTGTGTGTGTGCAAGTGTGTGTGTGCAAGTGTGTGTGTGTGTGTGTGTGTGTGTGCAAGTGTGCGTGTGTGCAAGTGTGTGTGTGTGTGTGTGTGTGTGTGTGTGTGTGTGTGTGTGTGTGTGTGTGTGTGTGTGTGTGTGTGTGTGTGTGTGTGAGTGCGTGTGTGCGCGAGTGCGTGTGTGTGTGCAAGTGTGTGCAAGTGTGTGTGATTCACCATGGTCTTTGATCATGTGTTGGAGTCGTGATCAACAGCTATTTCCCTCCTGAAAGAGAGCTCAGAGTTCATATATGACCGATCAATGGTTAATACTGTGACCTTACACGCGCAAACACACCCAACTACCCGCCCACGAGAGTTGGAGTGACAACTCGCAACGCAGCGATACTGAAATTATTTCAGCCCTGGGCGGGATTTGAACCCGGACCGCCGTAGTAGCGGCCGGGAACTCTACCAACGGCGCCATCGAGTCGTGTGTGTGTGTGTGTGTGTGTGTGTGTGTGTGTGTGTGTGTGTGTGTGTGTGTGTGTGTGTGTGTGTGTGTGTGTGTGTGTGTGTGTGTGTGTGATTCACCTTGGTCTTTGGAACACGTGTTGGAGTCGTGATCAACAGCTATTTCCCTCCCGGAAGAGAGCTCAGAGCTCGTATGACCGATCTATGGGTAATGCTTTGACCTTACACGCACACACACACCCAACTCCCTGCCCACGAGAGTTGGAGTAACGACTCGAAGCGCAGCGAAACTGAAATTATTTTCAGCCCTGGCAGGATTCGAACCTGGACCGCCGTAGTGACAGTGTGTGTGTGTGTGTGTGTGTGTGTGTGTGTGTGTGTGTGTGTGTGTGTGTGTGTGTGTGTGTGTGTGTGTGTGTGTGTGTGTGTGTGTGTGTGTGTGTGTGTGTGTGTGTGTGTGTGTGTGTGTGTGTGTGTGTGTGTGTGTGTGTGCGTGCGTGAGAGCCCGTGCAAGTGTGAGTGTGAGTGTTTACTGAAACATGTTTACCTAGATGAATCTCACATTAATGTTGTGGCCAGTGAACCCTTCCTCCGTTTTCTAACGTTACAAGACCTCACCAGCTGCCGCTTGATAGCCTCAGGTGTTCTGCAGGGACTGACCACCTGGGACCACCTGGGACCACCTGGGACCACCTGGTACCAACTGAGACCAACTGGTATCATCTGGGACCACCTGCGTTTATATTTAGTTGTTCGATGTTATCTGCCGCGTTCCTCTCCCGATAAAATCTGTGACGTGGGAACTCAAATGTTAGAGGGGCTTTACACGGTCCAACGTGGTCCAACGCGGTTCGACAGACACATGTTTAAAGTGATGTGTGAACGTGTGAACGGGGTATTTGGTTGTCGAACACGTTGGTTAAACCCGAAATACCCCGTTCACAAGTTCACACATCACTTGGTCTGTACTATTATATGGATGTGAAATTTGGACAATTAGTAAACAAATGCAGGACAGGATAAAAGCAGTAGAAATATGGATTTGGAGAAGGATACTGAAAATGTCGTGGACAGAATTTAAAACAAACGAAGAAATACTGCAGCAAATAGGAACACAGAGGGAAATTATAACAACTACCAGGAAAAGACAGTTACACTTTGCAGGACACGTCATGAGGAAACGACAGTTAGAACATACGTGCCTAACAGGAAAAATAGAAGGAAAGAGGGCAAGAGGAAGACCACACAACAAATATGTAGACATCCTACAGAATGGACATTAGTTCACTAGAATCAGTACAGAGAAGAATGACCAAAATGATACATGGACTCAGAAATTTGCCTTACGAAGAGAGGCTTAGGCACCTTAACTTACACTCTCTGGAAAGACGCAGAGTGCGGGGTGATCTAATAGAGGTGTTCAAGCGGATTAAAGGCTTTAACAAGGGTGATGCAAACAAGGTCATCATATCAAAACAACAGGACATGACTCGCAGTAATGGATTTAAACTGGAAAAATTTAGATTTAAGAAGGAAATAGGCAAGAATTGGTTTACTAATAGGGTGGTCGACGAATGGAATAGACATAGTAACCATGTAGCAAGCGCTGAAACTATCGGTTGTTTTAAGAAACGATTAGACAACTTTATGGATGAGGATGACAGGTGGTGATGGATACGGAGGTGCCTAGTGTAGGCCTTATGGTCTCTTGCTGTCTCCTTCATTCTTATAGTCTTATGTTCTTATGAAATAACAAATGCCATCTTGTTGAGAAGAGCCATGTGCAGAGAGAAATGGAGCTCCATGGAAGTCGACATCCAAGTCGATGCGGCACCCCGAAAAGGTAAAGGAACTCAAACATCTTGAATCCATTTACTTCTCCATGACTGAATGAAATCGCCTGACACCAGCCAAAGAGGAAGAAGAGGAAGAAGGGTCAAATTATATTCAGTATTTTGTTGGAAATGACCATCGAAGAAGCTGAGACGTGCAAGGTTACAGAATTACAAAGGATTACAATGGAGGAGTGTGCCGACAGGAGACCTTTTGGTCCATAACTAGGTCCGATGTGAAAAAGAGATAATGATGAATGAATAGATAGATAAATAAAGATAATAAAATACATAAATAAAGAATAAATAGATAAATAAATAGATAAATGAATAGATAAATTGATAAGTAAATAGATAAATAAAAAGTAAATAGAAAATTATGACTAATGAAAAACGATAAATAATAATAACTTATAAAATAGAAATATTGATAAACAAATAAATAATAATAAAGGAAAAAATTAATGGCTGGTAATTACAGCATACTGTTTAGGTGCTTATCTAAATGAATCCTAAAACTTCGAACTTTACTACACTGTGCTGCTTCTGCAAGAATTTTATTCCATTCATTAACTACACTGCTTCTGTCCTAGTGTACAATATCGCACCAATAGAACTCAAGGGGAGATTTAAGATTGAGGGTAGCAGAACAGAGGAACATCAGATTTTTTTTTTTTGAGTGATGACTCACCTTTAATTACAAATTAAGCCTGCGGGACTCTGGTCCGACTAGGTGTCACGCACGCCCCGAACTGGATAGCTGGATCAATACCCCGATGCGGGGAAAGGTGAAGAATTCGGTTGGTGCCTGTCCCGGCATGTTCTAGCTGTGGGACGCTCACTGATGTTATCTCCTCCAACTTAGAGAAGGAAAGACGTTTACTGTGTAGATGAACAGCGAGATTAGACGTTTCCCACAACACGTCATGTTATGTTCTGAGTAAATTGTTCGTGATTTCTTACATTCTAAGAATGACACCCCCGTTTATAATTATTATGTTTATTTAATGTATTATCATTGTTTCTATTATTATTATTGTTTTTATTATTATTGTTACTATTATTATTATTATTATTATTATTATTATTATTATTATTATTATTATTATTATTATTATTATTATTATTATTATTATTATTATTATTATTATTATTATTATTATTATTATTATTATTATTGTTGTTATTGTTATTGTTATTATTATTATTATTATTATTATTATTATTATTATTATTATTATTATTATTATTATTATTATTATTATTTTTATTATTATTATTACTATTATTGATATTATCATTATTATCATTGTTTATTATTACTATCATTATTATTATATATATATATTATATATATATATATATATATATATATATATATATATATATATATATATATATATATATATATATATATTCTTTGCTGTTGCTAATGTCCTTCATCCACGACAAGGTGTTGAAATTAGGAAAGGACCTTTGGTGTGTGAGTGTATGTGTGTGTGTGTGTGTGTGTGTGTGTGTGTGTGTGTGTGTGTGTGTGTGTGTGTGTGTGTGTGTGTGTGTGTGTGTGTGTGTGTGTGTGTGTGTGTGTGTGTGTGTGTGTGTATGTGTGTGTGTGTGTGTGTGTGTTTGTGAGTGTGTGTTTGTGTGTGTGTGTGTGTGAATGTGTGTGTGTGTATGTGTGTGTGTGTGTGCTATATTTAGAACCAGAGCCAGGGCAAGAATAAATCTTTTTCGGGCTTGACCCCTTATGAATAATTTTTATTCATTTATTCTTGATAGTGCCAGATAATCTTACTCAGCGCCGTGTACGGAAAAGCTAAGATTGCTTCTCTCACTGCTGAGGGGGTAAAGGGTTGCCATGGAAACGGATAAAATCGTGTGTCGGGGGTCCAATTAAAAACAGAAATGGCTTCCGTAACGAAATAGGTTAACACAAAGAGGAAATTGATGAGGAAATGACGAAACGTCATCATTCAGTGACATGCAATAATTACGAACCAGCTTAGGGCAACATCATCAAAGAAATTTTCTGCCAGGTGAAAAAAAAGAAAAAAAAAAGAAAAAAAAAAGACGGAGAATATAACGTGTGGCCAAATAAACTACTGTTATGTTCATGATATTGATAAGAAACCACATCTATTAACAATAATTATATTGTCAATATTTTGCTTTTTAGTAACTATAACCTCCTCTGTGGTTTCATTATCGACCTAGAACGCTCAAGATGCCTTTCGATGATACCTGGTATTAATCTGAAACGGTCAATATTGATCAGATTTCTCCAATATTTTCAATAAATATCTCTTTAACGTGAGTACCTTTATTGACAATATTATTGGAAATATCTCAATATTATCAATAGATATCTCTTGGGTCCATTTATTGACAATATTATTGAAATTACTCCAACAATGTTAAAAAATGGCTCTTGAGTATGGGTTTATTTATTGACAATATTAATCAAGCTACTTCAGTATTGTCAATAATCCCTTGAGTCCCTTCAATGGCAATGTTAATCACAATATTAATGAAATTACTCCCATATTGAGAGTATTATCAAAATTACTCCAGTGTTATCAACAAATATATTTTCGGTCCTTACAGTAACAATATTAATTAGGTTACTCTACTGTTGCCAATAAAAAAAATATTGTGCCGCTTCAATGAAAGTATCAATAAAATCAATCCATTGTTGTCAGTAAATATCTCCTGGTTCGCTTCACTGATAGCACAATATTAACGAAATTACTGCAATGTTATCAACAAAAATACCATGAGTCCCTTCAATTGTAATATTAATTAGATTATTCCACTATGTCAGTAAATATACATTAGATTCCCTTCATGGACAATATTAATTTAATCATTACATTATTGACAGTAAATATATTTTGGGTCCCTTGAGTGATTGAATGTTTTGTTTATGTTCGCAGGAATTGGCGCCGGGTTAACGACAACACCTGGCGTTCTCATCGTCTCACTGTACTTCGAGCGTCGTCGCGCCCTCGCCTCGGCGATCTGCGTGTCGGGCAACGCCCTCGGAGGATTCTTCATGCCGCCCTTGATCGAGTACCTCCTGGAGGCGTACGGCCTCCGCTCGACGATGGTCATGCTGGCCGGGATGCAGTTGCACATCTGCGCAGCTTCCTGCCTCTACAGGCCGATCCGGTTGCACGCCCTCATCCAGGCGAAGGACCGAGCCAAGCACGGTCTTCAGCACCGGATCTGCCCGGAGCCCGAGAACAGTAAGCTCCTCTTCAGGGACGAGGAGGCCTACGACGATACCCGGGGACTGACGAACGTCTCCTCCAGAGGGCAGTTCGGGTTCCCTCAGGTTCCTTCGGCGCCGACGACCCCGCTGGCTCGTTCGCAGTCCCTCTGGAAGAAGATGGTCCGCACGAAGCTTCCCTCCAGCTCCACGTGTTACGAGGACGAGGAACTCCAGCGGCAAATCTCCTTCCTCAGGAGCTCCTCGATGATGAACAGCATCCCGGACTTGACTCAGTACGCCCGGTCGTGGAGCATTAGCGGCAGCCGGAGGTCCCTCACTCGGATCCCGTCGAACATAGACAGCAAGCCCTATCTGATGCGACTGCCCTCGACGAGCTGCAGCAGCAAGCCCTCCCTCACCAGACACCCTTCCGTCAGCGGAAGCCGACCCAGCCTCCACCGTCGCATGTCAGGAGGCAGCCGACCTTCCCTCCACCGTCATCCGTCCGGCGAGGAGACCAGACCGACCCTGCAGAGGATGTCCTCCGTCGGGAGCAAGACCTCCCTGCCCCCGCGCCTGTCGCAGCCCTACAGCAGCGGCAGCAAACCCTCGCTCGTGCGCCTCGCCTCCATCCGCAGGGCCGCGGGGAAGATGTCCTCCCTTCCGGAAATGGACGCCACGTCTTTGGACCAAGTTAACCTACTCCCTACTTCCCCGGATGCTCAGGACCCCCGGACAGAGATACCCGCCTTCTTGAAGGACGAGAAGGCCCTGGACCTCCCCAAGGAGGACCAGGCTTATCCTCAACAACCTCCGGAGGAGCCCTCCCAGCTGGACAGACAAGAGGAGGCGAAGGAGCCGGAGAAGGGTGAAGAGGAAGAAGAAGAAGAGGAGGAGGCGAAGGAGAAGAACGCAACGGGCTGTATTACATGTTGTTTACGGTTCTTCAACTTCAGCCTGTTCAAGAGCCCGCTCTTCGTGGTCACCATCATCTCGGTATTCCTGATGGCTGCGGGAGCTCCCCACGCCATCTTCTTCCTGCCAGCCTACGCGAGTTCGCGCGACATCGAATCTTCTCAGGTCACGCTCATGCTCTCCATCTCCTCCATCGTGGACCTCTTTGGACGTCTCGGCATCGGGCTCATAGCAGACCTCAGACTCGTCAGGAACAGCGTCATGTACGCTGTATGGTAAGCCCACAACTTCTTCAGCTCTGAGACTCTCACTGGAGTATCTTTAGTATCAACACTAACTTCCGTCCCATTTAGTGGTATACAGTAACTGGTTAACTGCAGGTTAGACACTGACACGTTCACTGTATCCTATCTATTGTCACTTCTCTCTATCACTGGTATCAAAATTATGCCCCAATTAATAGATGATTCATCATTGGCTATATAAAATTCTTCAATGCTGAGACATTGTGACAGGTTGAGGAAGGTGGAAGAAGAAGTCACGGGTCTAGTTCCGAGCTGCAAATTTATTCCTAACCGGTTTCATTCTACGCTTTTTCCTCTGAAGAAGCGTAGAGCGAAACCGGTCAGGAATAAATTCGCAACTCGGAACTAGACCCGTAACTTCTTTTTCCACCTTCCTCAGCCTCTTTAATGATGACACTTCCACCAGAGCATATATATTGGTACTTGAGTCTGTATATCCCCACTTAATAGTTGATCCCTTATTGATTAAGTTCAGTTTCCTAAACACAAAAACTTCACTAATCTATTCTCTGGCAATTCAGTAAACTCCTTATAACTGATATCGAAATTAAACTCCTCCCCTATTTAGTGGCTGGTCCTTGATTGGCTA
>NC_134779.1:32489531-32519531 GCF_046742065.1 Oratosquilla oratoria | reverse complement strand
CTTCTATCTTCTCTTTAAATATTTTCGTCTGGCGAAGGTCAGGCTGTTTTATTCAAGTTAAACGTATTCCCTTGGTCACTGGGGAAGGTGGGAGGGGGTGTGGGGAGGGGAACATGTATTTAAGATGGCGTCACTTGTCACACGGTGATTCTAGTGACGCTTCGATATCCTGTCGACAACGGGCGTGGTCCTCAGCGTGTCCCTTCGCCTCCCGAGTGTCGTTCTCGTCTGAATTCGTGAGTCCAGCTCTCTCGTATTTCTCAACAGGGAACGCTGAATGTCATCAGATACACTGTGGTCACAAAAGGTGATTATCATAACTTGTAGTCGATAATTTTTTTTTTTTTTTTTTTTTTTTTTTTTTTTTTTTTAATGACAAAGTACGGTTAGGAGTGAGACCAGCACTGATGAGAGAGTTATTTTCTTCTTCTTCTTCTTCTTCTTCTTCTTCTTGGTACATATTTTTTCTACCGTGGAACAATATTTTATAAAACTTATGTTGTGATCCTTTGTAGCAATATAGAAGTAATTAAGTTATGGATCAGGTTTGTAACACAAATGTCGTTTACACTGCACAAAGGCAAATGGCGACGACACACTTATAGATCGTAATAGAGTATGCAACATGTGCAATAATTTGATAAGCTATAGGATAGAAAAAATAAAAACATACCAGAGCTAGAATGGACACATGTAGAGAAATTCAAGCCAAGACTAGTAGCAATAAGACGGGCCTCCCAATAGCGAAATACGCTTGCTTGGCTTACTGTAACAATATATATATATATATGTATATATATATATATATATATATATATATATATATATATATATATATATATATGCAATAAAAACACTAGGAGCGTGTGTTCACAAATGCGTAAGTAACCATTAGGAAAAGTAAACTAACGAAGCAGAGCGCTTTCGTATAATTACATCTTCAGTGCAGATACAAAGAAGGAATTATGAAGGAAGGAATTCCTTCTTTGTATCTGCACTGAAGATGTAATTATACGAAAGCGCTCTGCTTCGTTAGTTTACTTTTCCTAGTGGTTACTTACGCATATATATATATATATATATATATATATATATATATCTATATATATATATCTATATATATATATATATATATATATGTAGGTATATGAAACTAATGCAGACAATCATCAGGAAACCGGGTCCTCTGGTGTTGTTTGCAGTCCTACGTATTTTCCCGTATCCAAGTTCACAAGCAGCTCAGACGGAGAACGCTATTTAGACTTTAAGTTTAGAACAACAATGTACCCGGAGGGGAAAAAAAGAAGTAAAAATTGACTACCTATATAACGTAGACACGGTGATTTCTTTCAAACGCCTGTGTCGCCTATATTTAGAACAAATCCCCGCCCACACGAGCATTGATTTGTCTACAGACAAAGACGGAGGTTCTCCCTCCGTGAACTTTTGTGTCGGCAGACACTACGGGATGCTCGCGTGGACGGGGCTAAAGGCTATGAAATGGTGAACGTCGACTAGAAGCACCAAGTGCTAACTTGCATCAAGTTTTAATGATGACTTAGTCTTAAGGATCTGGAGTCAATATGTACATACATGCAAACGTGCAGACACTATGTGTACATCTGTGTTTACGTGTGTTTAGTATGGATACATATATGCAGACATACGTGCATATATACATACATCCTTATCGTCAGACGTATATATATATATATATATATATATATATATATATATGTATATACATACATATATATACATGTATAAACCTACATACATACACATACATGTATACATACATACATATATATATATATATATATATATATATATATATATACATACGTACATACATACATACATACATACATACATACATACATACATACATACATACATACATACATACATACATACATACATGCTCATAAATGTATACATATAAAGATGACTACCTATTTATATACACACATACATATGATTGTGTGTGTGTGTGTGTGTATGTGTGTTTGCATGTGTGTGTGTTTGTGCGTGCATGCATGCTTCAGTGTGTCTGTAAGTGTGTGTATGTCTGTGTGTACACGTTAAAGCTATAGATGTGTGTGCATACCACCACACACTGACGTGTTAATATGTATGTATGTGTACGTGTATGTATGCAAATGCTTATGTATACACGCCAGCATGTCAAAATTCATCTCGCTTGTCACGGCAACAGCATTAGATTTGCATTTTTCCTAGAATAAACAAAACCAACGTCAAAGTATAGAGACTCTGTCTACGCCTATCGAAATAGGTTCTCGGGGAATTAACGTCACGCGGCCCCCGGACAGGGCGATGTGACGTCAGTCTTAAGCCCCTTTATTCTCACCCCCTCCACTTCTGCATGTAGACAGAGTCTGTATAATTTCTTTTTTTTTTTTTGCAAATGTTGACTTCAGTGTCTGCCTAATGTAGTATTATACATTATTTAACCACTTCACTACCGCGGCGTACCTGTGTATATCTATATATATATATATCTATATATATAATATATATATTATATATATATAATATATATATATATATATATACACACATATACATACACTGAATGGTCCTCAGTGGACAGATTAACATCTTTTCAACCACAATTCACTTTTAATTCCATGCCATCGCAGTCGAGACTAACGGAGCTCGAAGGAGGCATATATTGGAAATTGAAACGTGGTCTAGCGGAGGACTCGAACTCAGCTCGGACGTGACAAAGCGTCAATGACTTAATCCATTGCGCTATCACGAGAGATGATAGCGCAATGGGCTATGTCACTGGCACTTTGTCACGTCCGAGCTGAGTTCGAGCCCTCGGCTAGACCACGTTTCAATTTCTAACATATGCTTCCTTCGAGCTACTCGTCAGTCTCGACTGCGATGGCATGGAATTAAAAGTGATTTGTGATAAAAAAAAAAAAAAAAAAAAAAAAAAATATATATATATATATATGTATATATATATATGTATATATATATATATGTGTGTATATATATATATATATATATATACATATATGTATATACACATATTATTCTGGTTAATGATCAGAATATACAGAGTCGTCAGAGGGTGCTCCGTTTTTTATCTATTTATTTATATATTCATTTATTTATATGCCAATGTTGTTTTTGTGTCATTATGACATTTGGAAAGAAACTCTCCTCCTGGGATTCGAACCCTCGCCTGAGCGGCTTGCTTTTTATAAGACGAAGACCGTACTTACAAACTAAGTCGTTCCGTTTTGTAGGGTCGAGGTGGCGTGATGGTATGGTCTTCGTCTTATAAAAAGCAAGCCGCTCAGGCGAGGGTTCGAATCCCAGTAGGAGAGTTTATTATATATCAATTTTTTTTTTGGGGGGGGGGGTGGAGATCAATAAATCTTCAAGGACAACCCCTACCACCTCTTCCTCGAATTATAGAGAATCTCCTGCACTCACCAGAATAAAGTTGATAAGGTACGCCATCGTACTGGAGAGGTTAAAGAAATTTCAAAAATCTTTATAACATGATGAAATTCTTGTATTTTCGCCCTTGTTCTCCATTTAAAGACAAATGTAGCTTATATATTTTGAATAACGCATCCGACATAGTTAAAAGTATTTTTTGATACGGTTGACGATGTTATATATAAGTTTAAATACGATTATGTGAGTTTAAAGACTTTCTTACTATTTCTATCCTTTTCTTATTATTGAACGACAAGGCTGTGTGGTCACAACACCTCTCTGAGACTTGTTAAACTTTTGTATTGTCATCTTTTTTTCCCTTTTTGTCGTTTGTACGATCGAAAACCTTTATTTTTCGGTCTCAGGAGGTAATTATGTGGTCTCAAATCCTTTTATATCTGTTGTGACCCATTATAAGTTTCAGTGTGACTGTCATGGTGTAGACAATAAATGTTTTGAAACCATTTGTACGGGTTTAAATTCCACAAGCTTCGAATTCCAAGTTAACCCAGATATATTTCCTTATGTCATATACTATGATGATAGAATTTACAACCGAAGAGTATACGATACATGCGTATACCAACTTCTCACAAATATACTTTAACATAATTGATAACAAGGAAATATGACTATGAAAACACATTCATTATATGAAACACATCTAATATAACATTGTGCAATCCACGATAATTTAAAATATCATTGATTATGTAGGTGCGGTTTAACCTGACATAGCCTCGTCCAAGATACCCCAAATATTCAAACTAGCCTCACCCGGGGTACCCTACAATAGTGTGTTCAGCTTTGAGGAACCACTGCAGGACCATTACACTACCCTCTAGGAGACGAAAAAACTTTACAGTGGTAGCTTAACCCGGCTTGGTCACTGGAATGCTACTCGAACAATTCCTCCACCCCCCCCCCTGAAGTCGAACTCAGGTATCCACCGTTTGAAGGAAAAAGAGCTACCTACTGCTCCACGCCGACTGTGTATTACTCGAAAAGTATATCTTCAGTATTTTGGGAGCATATATTCGTATTAAAAATGTTTTAATTCACAGACAGGGAATACACCATTGATGGTCACAGTGACTGAAGAGATAAAGTAATTCGGTTATTCTTGCACAACGAACACGTTACTACATATATATATATATATATATATAATGTATATATATAAATATATATATATATATATATGAAGAATACCTTTTCTTGATATTTTAGTGATCAAATGTCCAGATAATTTGTCCTTTACAGTATATAGGAAGCCTACTCATACGGGCAGTTATTTACATTTTTTCAGTAATCATCCGGATAATATAAAATATAGTGTTGCCTCGGGCCTTTATTTAAGAGCTCTTCGGATTTGCAGCCCGGAATTTCTCAACTCAGAAATTGAATCAGTGCGCACTCAATTATTAAAAATAGGCTACCCAGACTGGTTTCTGACAAAAGCCCTCAGCAAAGCCAAAACCAGTCATTTTAGAACAAACAATTCCAACACAAAATTTGTTTGGGATAAATCAAATATCAAACTCCCTTATAACGAATCCATGCATGCCGCATCTAAATTATTACCTAGGAACCAAATCAAGGTCACTTTTAGTTACCCAAATAATATTTTTAAAAAAGTAGTAAATGTCCATCATAGAACATCCAATAAGGACATATCTGGAGTATACAAGATACCATGTCTCGACTGTGATAAAGTGTACTGGGGACAAACGGGACGTGATCTACCCACTAGGATCAAAGAACATAAAAATTCTATACGATACGGCCAAGAAAACTCAGCTGTATTCCTCCATTCTAGCCTTTTAGATCACAGAATAGATTGGAGGAATGCAGCTACAGTGTACAATTCAAATTGTAGTTTCAAAAGAAAAATTATTGAGTCCTCACTAATAAAAAAGTTTCCTAATTATAATACATCCAAATGTCAATGGTCACCTGATGCTATAACTAGTATGGCGGTTGACAAGTTCATCTCTACAGGACGTAACGTCCGACCTCACTCGGGGCAAGTGACCTGAGGCTTACTGAGTCCCCCAATGCCCCTTCCTCCTCTGTATATAACCTCTTGTCTATGGACCCTATAATTGTAACTGCTGAAGAGGACCACAGTCAGTGGTCGAAATATACGGTTTTACTCTGTATCTCAGCTTATCTTTCTCCGAGAGTGGGTTTAAGTTTAATTTTATTCGTGTGTTACGACACCTACGCTACTTGAATATATATATGCATATATATAAATGTATACATACATATATATATATATATACATACATACATACATATATATATATATATATATATATATATATATATATATATATTGTATATTTAGGGCGCAGATTCTCACTAATACACACGGAGTTAAAAACGACAGCATTTTGGCACTGAGATTTTCAATTTTCCTCATAGTAGGTCTCATTTCAGGAGGGTGGGCAAATACAAGCCTTCCAAATTCTTCCATATTTAATTTAACGTTTCGACTTCAGGGAGTCATCTTCAGAATGGTTACAAGAGAAAAGTCACAATTTTCAAAGCTACATGATTCACAATTGACAATGGTGTACAGACAACATGGGTTTAAATATGGGCCGCTTGGGAACGGTGCATATATATATATGTATATATATATATACATATATATATAAATATATATATATATATATATATATATATATATACACATATACATATACCAAAGACTACTATTACACAGGACGTGCGCACTCAGATCCCTGGGTCCGCTAGCGGAGGCCATTGCTTTCTTTGTAACCTAACATTTTATATCGGACAAATATATCAAAACTAGAAACCTAACATTGTATATAGGACAAATATATCAACTATTGACTTATTCAATGCAGTATAAGTTAATATAAACTTTTATAGTGAAATAAGAAACTATTTTTAAGGCACTGTTATGCTTTGAAATGCCAATTTTAGCCGGACTTAACAGGTATTATTGTATGAGGTTAGTAGACACCAGGGTTGGCGATTTTTTTTTTCTTTTTAAAAATATAAAAAAATCTATTTTTTATTTAAATCAGATTTATTTGATTGCAATAGATTTTTCTTTTCTTTTTTTATAGATTTTAAATATTGTGGGATTGGTATCTGATATACGATCAGATTGCTAAAGGACATTTTTAGCATATCAATATAAGGAGCAGTGTTATATAGACTTGCCACAAGTATACAAGGAACGGTATAAGCCGTATGTGATGACGGTATGCTCAGGTTCACTCGATTCCTCCAAGAGTTTTCTCATCTTGGTGACATTTGCTGCATTGTCTGTCACAACACTTCCAATGTGACAACCAAAATCTTGTCCAGCCTTCTTGATCGAATTTTGTACAAGTTGTAGAAGATATTCAGCAGTGTGAGGTTTCCTTGATATGTCTATTGTGTCAACTAAATAAATCTGACCAGTGGATGTTGTTAGAGGGACACATATTATGGGCTCATTATGGATGTTAGAGCACCCATCAAGTGAAAGACATACAGTTTCATTATTCAGGTCATCTGCACACTTTTTATAATCCTTTTCATACACAAGATCCAAGTACTTATCGGCAATATCTTTTCTGGATGGAGGAATATAACCTGGCCTCAGGTTCTGAACCATCTTGAGAAACTGAGGATGCTGAACAAGACGAAATGGTGAATTTGTATCAAATATAATTCTTGCAACTTCTTTGTCGATATTTTCCTTTTGAGAGGCTGAAGTTTTTATGATAAATCTGTCCAGAGATGTTGATGACTTTCTTTTAGATGAAAATGATTTAGCAGAAGTGGCGCCTGTGGAGGAGTCTGATAGTGACCTCTTTAATGGTGGAGTCAGGTTTGCAGATAATTCAAGTGGAGCCGATGATGAAGGGATTAAAGCTGTTGATACAGATCCTGAAATGTAAACAGAAAATTTTAGCATATTGCATGATTTATAAATGAATAAACAAATGAATGAATACAATGTGATTTAGGCTACTTTTGAGTACAGTAGTTATTTTTTTTAGATAATGATCATATTCACACAAGCCACTAAATTATTTGGAAATAATTAACAGGATATGAAATAGGTGGGCTTGGAATTCAGCCCACACAGGATTCAGCCCACTTTTAGATTCACAAAAAATAATGGGTTAGTTGGGTTAGGTTAGGCTAAATCCCTTTGGGCTGAATTCCAATGGAACCTATGAAATATATTACACAATGTTGAATGAAATGAATAACAATCATCTAGGCCCCAAAGTTGAGTGGATACAGTATATTATAGTGATATAGTCATTACCCAAATTTAGAAGTAATGAAGTTGAATTATCATCTCTTTAGGCGTTCACATTTTTATTGCACATGCTCTCCATTGTTCACCAAACTTATATAGTTGCGTATGAAAAGGGAGAAATGCACACAATATAAGTACAATTATTTACCTGGGTCATCAGTTTCTTCTTCTGTATGCTGTGGCTGACCTTGGCATTTATCTCTGTGAGATTTTAATCTTGACACAATGCCCTGTAGTTCCTGGCTGCAGTCTTTGCATTTAGCTCGGTACCCTTTGCCAGAAGTTGTTGGTAGTTTTTCAAAATAATTCCAGACAGGATAATTTTTTCTGCCTGAAGGAACCACTCTGCCAGGTCCAGAAGACATCCTTCCTGGTTGATTCCAAAGCAGCAACTGACTCAGTGAGAAGCTGCTTACCTAGAACAAGTTTCAACAAGAATCTTGTTGAAACTTGTTGTGGGCTGCACAGTGATATATACTACATGTAGGCTTATACCGTTCCTTGTCAAAATGTCCTTTAGCAATCAGATCGCATATCAGATAGCAATCCCACAATATTTAAAATCAATAAAGAATCTATTTCAATCAAATAAATCTGATTTAAATAAAAAAATAGATTTTTTATATTAAAAAAAAAAAAAATCGCCAACCCTGGTGTCTACTAACCTTATACAATAATACCCAATAAGTCCGGCTAAAATTGGCATTTCGAAGCATAACATTGCCTTAAAAATAGTTTCTTATTTCACTTTAAAAGTTTATATTAACTTATACTGCATTGAATAAGTCAATAGTTGATACATTTGTCCTATATACAATGTTAGGTTTCTAGTTTTGATATATTTGTCCAATATAAAATGTTAGGTTACAAAGAAAGCAATGGCTTCCGCTAGCGGACCCAGGGATCTGGGTGCGCACGTTCTGTGTAATAGTAGTCCTTGACATATACATATACATATACATATACATATACATATACATATACATATACATATACATATACATATACATATACATATACATATACATATATATATATATATGTATATACATATACATATACATATACATATACATATACATATACATATACATATACATATACCTTGTTGACAGACGAGATTAAATAATATTGTTGTTTCTGCATTGTTTATCTTTTTGTTGAGAGCTTCTATTTCTCTCGCTAGTTTACATACACATACACATATACATATACATATACATATACATATACATATATATATACATATACATATACATATACATATACATATACATATACATATACATATACATATACATATATACAAACTATAAAACCCATTCGAAGAAAAGAAACATTGTTGAAGGTGATCAGTACTGTCTGTGGTCCTCTTCAGCGTTGATAGTAAAGCACTTCCCGGACGGGAAGTCCATATGCCTCCGCATTACTCTAACATAATATATGATATCACAGCACTACGGAGGAAGGGTGGAAAGAGAGAAAAGGAAGAAGGGAAAACACGGAAAGAAGGAAAAGATGCAAAGATCATCGGAATTCCGTCGTACAAAGAATTACAAAGGATTACAAAGGCTGAGCATGCCGACAGGAGACCTTTTGGTCCATAACTAGGTCGGATGCGAAAAAAATATATAACAATGATAAATGAATAGATGAATAGATAAATAAATAAATAAATAAATAAATAAATGAATAAATAGATAAATAAATAAATAAATATATAAATAGATAAATAGATAAATAAAAAAAAATTAACAATATAGATAATAATAATAAATCAAATGAATAAATGCATAGGTATAGTTAAATAGTAAACAAACAGGTAAATAGTAAATAATAATAAATTGACATATAACTAATAATAAATGAAAATCAAGGATTAATCATTTGCGTAATCAAGAGCGCTTTGCCGTCTGGACGAGAGGAAAGAATGTGGGTAGTGATGAAATGTTTTTGAGTCGAAGAATATATATCTTTCTAATTTTCCGGTCTTATTTTATTGTTTCCTTCTGCAGAACTTCTCATTTGGCTGAATTTCGAGTTGTATGGACGACTGCAGAAGCGACAGGCAAAATCACATTTTCCAGGCGTCTGAGAACCCTCTTTCTCTTTTCTATTAAGGGCCTTTTCCTTCCATAACATAAGAACATAAGAACACAAGAACATAAGAATAAAGGAGACTGTAAGAGACCATAAGGCCTACACTAGGCAGCTACGTATCCATCACCACCTGTCATCCCCATCCATAAAGTTGTCTAATCGTTTTTTAAAACAACTGATAGTTTCAGCGCTTACTACATGGTTACTAAGTTTATTCCATTCATCGATTCATCCATTCCATTTTAACCTCCTGAGGAAAGGACTCTCCCAGACCATTCCACGAACTGCACGACTGCACCAACATCTGCCACGTCACTCATGCCAACCTCTATCTCATCTCTCCACCTCCTCCCTCTTAAACTTTTTCTATCTCATGGCTCCATCGCTTATCATTCTTCCGAGCTGACTTATCCACCCAATTCCATGTTTTCTTCTTTACCGCCTCCATAATGTTTTCGTTCCAGTCTGGACTCTCGCCTAATTTCCTGAATTTCAGCGTCATCCCCAGCTTTGACCTCTCCATTCTCTTCTGATCACTTCTCAGCCTCTTCTCTATCGCCTTTATCAATTTCCAAGTCTCAGGCACCTACATTATAGCAGACATTATACTCCGATTGTAAACTTTGAGTTTGAGAGATATAAACAGAGCCTCTCATGATCTCATATCTAAAAAAAAAAAAAAAAAAATCAAACAACTGATGCGTTTTTTACCTCACTCACATAATCTTTAGCCGGTTTCAACATCTGGCCCAAATAGTTATGATTTATTTACTTTGAACTTTCGAGTTGAACATTATTTCGGTTTTATTCTTATTCATCTTGAAATATACATTGAGACATTCCTTGTTCAGATCATTTAGTATACATTGTAAGTCATCTGCTTTTCCTGAAATCAGAATAATTTCATCCGCAAATATTAGGTGATTAAGATATTCACCATTAATCTTCAAACCTTTCTCTTCCCAACTCAACTCTCTAAAAATCTCTTCCGTGTGAGCTTGGGTGAAATCGCATCGCATCGCCATACTCCTTTTTCGATCATAATTTTTTCTGTATCTTTATGTGGTCAAATTACAGCAGCACATTTCAGATGGATATTCTCCGAAACTCTTACAATGTATTCGTATGCACCCTGCTTGTGTAACGAGTTGAGTATTGTCATTTTTCTACCGAAAGGTTGTGACTAATGATAAGTAACAGGTAAGTAGAAATAAACAGACACACTGATAAATACACTTATATTTTTATAGAGTATTACATATGAATTGTCATATATGAACAAAAAACACAACCCTACAGTTATATGAAGAAAAATAGTGACCACTTCCACGCTGAGGATACGATGTTAAATATCCTGAAGTAATTCTCAGATGTCAGTGAGTTGTTATTAGTTGTCAGTAATCCAGTCAAGTGCTTCGTGAAGGTTGCCACTAACTTTCCCCCCGATAACTGAATGCCACCGCTGTGGCGAGATAGAGCACATTGACCTGTCCACGGTGACTCACCATGCACCAAGTCTTTACATAAGAAAGTAAGTTGTATCATAATTTATCATATGTCCTTAATCCTCTGTCTATTCTAGTGAGCGAAAATGAACACATGACACGAATAACCTATTCTATTGTATATAATGTCATATAGATAACCTGGCTTCAGACTCGAGATACAACAGAATGGATGCTTGTGTTCTTTTATATATCATCTGGTAAATCTTGAATATCTAAGCAGAAACTCTTCAGCAAATCTTTATCATCTAGGCCTACTTTCACGCACACGTGCATACTCATGTATAAAAACGTGTAGTCAACGTTATAAGTGTATATGCACAAACAAGCACACACAGACACACACACACACTTATATATGTATTAGTGTATGTGCATTATGTATGTGGTTTATTAGTACATGTGTATATGTATTTACATAAACATATGTATACATGTACACATGTACAATCATGTGTGATAATTTATCTCTAATGTGTATATTATATATATATATATATTTCTGTGTTCACTTTGTCATACATATATACGTACAAATAATTCGTGTGTGTATGTGTGTGTGTGTGTGCAGAATAGTCAGGCTACAATAAATCTAATGAATACAATCCCCTCTACAGTAGATGCATACAACTTAAGAGTGAGTCCACACAATACCAGATTTTGTTACCAACAAACAATCACCTACATGAAACGAAGCTTTGGTGTTTCTTCTTGTTGGTGACAAAGTGGTTAAATTTTGTTGCTTTTGTGTGAGCCTACTCCTAAGGGTAAAGCGCGGTCCTTCTGGGCACCGCCCTTGAGCTACTCGACCCTCACCAGTGATCCAAAACCAACACTTTAAAGTTGAGGCACAAACCCAACGCCGAAACCTAAATCCACTAAGCGCACACAAGAAAACGCCACACGAAGAAGGCACACACGGACGATGTAGGACAAAATGTCTAAGGCACAGTCGGTGAGACGGGAATTGATCCTCATAATGGACGACTCAAGATGAACGAAGAGGAGAGGCCAGGATCTTGTAGGAAACACGAGGGTCCTCGACAGGAACAACATCTGGGCTAGTTAGACGGTCAGTCCGTCAGTCCAGCCACGTGCAAGTCAAGCCAAACCTAAGCCACTTCACACAGTGAGGTAAGGACCCCAACACACCTTTTCCTGACCATATATTCTTCCCAAAATCGCAACTCAAACAGAACGCACTCCTGTTTATATAAGTATCTAATGCACACACACTGCTCCGTTAGGTATATACTGTATATTTATACTTCTATGATGTATGTAGCATATATCCAAGGGTTAGAAAACTGTAAAACATATACTGTTTAGATTCAATCTAAATACTCGACAAACTAGACAAACTTAATCTAGATACTCAAAAAGCACAAAACATGGGCAGTTTTATTCTAGATATATGCTCAGAAACCACAAAATCATGGACAAACTCTAACTACTTGAAAACTGGAAAACATGGCTAAGTTTAGTCTACATACTCAGAAACCACAAAACATAGGCAGATTCAGTCTAACTACACAAAAACCGTAATGCATGTTAATGTTCAGCTTGAAACCACTCCGAAACCGCAAAACATAGATATGTTACGAGTTTAGCTACTCAGAAACCACAAGAAACGGGGACAAATTCAGCTTGAAGCCACTAAAAAACCGCAAAATATAGATATGTTACGAGTTTAGCTACTCAAAAACCACAAGAAACAGGGACAAATTCAATTTTAAGTTGTTCAAAAACTGCAGTATATGAACAGGTTTTAGTTATTTGGTAAAAAAAAAAATCCAGCCTGAAAATACTCAAGAAAGTATAAGCCACGAACAATTTAATTCTATTTACTTTCCAACACCGCATATTTTTCTTTAAAATACACTTTAGAATTATGAAAACCTATAAAACATTTGTGAATTTAACTTGAGCCCTTCATGGACTTAAGGTTCTTCTAACCTGAATAAAATCTTAATTTGTTTGCCTTGATGATACCATTGAAAATGTCAAATTCGGTCAGAATACGCCGGAAACCTTGTTCAGCTTTTCTTAGCTCTTCTAGTTATGACATCAGGTCTCACTGTACTTGATGTCCCCCTCTTTCTAGACACGATGGTTGTGTCTCTGAACCAGCCTAATCTTTTATGCTGTTCAGATCTCTCTACAGCGTAGAGGGAAGAAGTAGAATAACTGTTGCCTTGAGTTTCACTAAGTTTAAACCCGGAGGAGACCTACGTCGGTTGGCGACAGTCCTCGGACCCTCTGAGAAGAAACATGGGAAAATTGTCTTTGTTGTATTAGTGTAGGTCAGTCTCTATGTCACTGATATATGGTAGCAAGAGGAGGAAGGGAACTGTTGTCGGTTGGCAGCTCTCCTTAAGTGTAAAGGTGGAGGAAATACAGTCGAAATTGGCAGAAGTCCTGAGCCTGTTCCAAAGACCGAGTGTCAGCCCACCGGGGTTGCATCTCCAGATAGAGGTGAGAAGGATGACAGGTTTTGAAGACGGGTAGGAGGGAGATGATTCTCTCTGACGTCCGTCTTGAAGGACCACCACTTGCTGGTACCCGTCGTTGGTCCCTCGTGAATAAAAGAAATATGGGAGAGTCAAATGATCACGTGACTGGAAAACTAACTAGAACATATTCCTATTTTAGAAATGCAAAAATGACCAGGGCAACACTCAAGCGACTTCTAGTTCCACCCCAAGCGTTCATGTTTCTCTTGTGATTAGACTGGGCACAGTCCCAGACAAAAGTCCTTTAGATCAAAAGTCTTCACCAAGTTGAATATAATAGCCTGGAACAAAATCCTTAAATGTGAACAAAGAGGTCAACTAGGGTAGTTTGATTGACATATTTTTTAGTTATTTTGGGTTAGAGTTATTTCAAACTGAATGAAATCGCCTGTCGTCAGCCTGAGCAATGACCTAAACGACCCGAGAGAGGTTAATAGTTTTTTGGTTTTCACCAGGCAAATATAACGTTAAAGACTGATACAATTTTCTATACAAGAATGTGCATCACATTGCAAACCACATACCATATAGGAAAATATACCGAATGCTCATCAACAAACTTAATTTTGACATAATGGAAACAGAATACCTAAAAACCCCTGACCACAACAGCAAGTATACTCACAAGAGAGTCCCAGATTATCGAAGAACTAACCAGTCTCTCACTGTAGTACCACAAACTTGGGCTGTGTGATCAGAAGTCTTTTTAAGATACCTTTAAGGTGTCCCCTGGAAGCGTCTTCAGGGTCAGTAGTACCAAAGAACTAATGGTAGTCTCGAAGTAGGACCGCAAACTCAGGCTGTGGTCAGAAGTCTGTTGTGTTCTTGGGTGCCTCTGAGGCTCCCTCGGGAGCATCTTCAGGATCCCCAAAGTCAAAGAACTAACCAGGCTCTCTCGAAGTAGCATCATGAATCACGAACTCAAGCTGTGATCATAAGCCTGTTGTATTTTTCTTTGGGTGCCCTTAAGATTCCCCTGGGAGCATGATCAGGGGCCCCTGTGTCAAAAATCCAACTAGAGTACTGAAGGAGTACCACGAACTCAGGATGTGTCATCAGGTCTTTTATTCTTCGGGTACTCTGAGGTCCTTTGGAAGCTCCTTCAGACCACGAAAGTTCGAGGACCAGGCCATTGTCGGATGTCTATGCGACGTTATACTTCTCAAAAAAAAAAAAAAAAAAAAAAAAATAGTTGACTCATGAAGGAGTCTCAAATCCTAGTCTTCTTAACTATCATGAACTAATAGACCTTCCTGTGACCTCAAATCCCCCGAAAAACGACCCTGAATCTAGTCATAAGTAGGAGAGAGTGAAAAGTATAAGAAAAGTCATCTCGGACTTGGGAAGGACAGCAGGGTCTAGTACCAGTGCCCACCCCCATTTGTGTGGAACGCCAGTTTGTCAACGATAGTATGGAGCAGATCTTTCTGGAGGGACTGGATGGTCTAATGTACTCATTCTTCTGTGCATTGACGGTATATGGTTTAGTGCAGTTACAAAGACTTAATATTCGAGTACAGTAGTTGCAGGAACTTGAGTCCCTCCTCACGACCGAGATAAACCTTTTGTGGAAATTAGAGGTTAACACGAGTAAAAAGCAGCAACGACTGCGACAGCAATGTAGATGAGAAGCTAAAAGCAGAGTATGGGATCTCACACTCTGATTTTGTCCTCTCTCCTACAGAGGTTAGCAGATAGGTGACAGAATGAGAACATATGCACTCACACTTACACGAATTAACATACACATGCACATATGTGAATATATATATATATATATATATGTATATATATATATATATTCCATTAATGCTTTATAACTAGGTATGTGCGATTGCATATGTGCACACGTTTGCCTACGTTTGTTCACTTGTTTTGTATCAGCGTGTTCTTGTGTGAGTTTTCGTGTTTATGTAAACAGATGATGCCTATTCATCAGCGTCTCTTGAGACCCCTAGGTTAGTCAATAAACAATAGAACGTGGGATGAAACCTGTCTGGCCTGAGTGTTATGCCTTCTTATACTGTAAAATAGTAATTAAACAAAATATTTCCTGATAAATATACATCTACTTTCATAAAACTATCACGAGATAACAAACAGGCAAAAGGTGAAAAAAGAGTGAACAAAAGAAAAGATCTTTCTGGCAACCGTCTCTCAGCCCCATGTTCTCTCGGAGCTGATTGGTGAATTCAGTCGAGACCCAACCAATAAGACGGCGTCTTACAGAGAGTCGGCTGGCAGAAGGATCGGTACCAGAGACACTTGCAGTCGATCAAAACTGTTTATGCTGTTGTTGTTGTTTTTATAAATTTATTGCATAATCATGAAAAAAAAAATCTTTGGAGTGACACACTTTGTCAAAACTCATCTTGAAAAGATAAACAAACGGATGTGATATTGGCAGCGTCAGGGAATCTCTCCTCTTGTGCTGCATCGTTACGGAGATCTCTTCCTTCGGATGAAACTTGCTCGAAGGCCCTCTTGAAGGCGTTCCCTAAACATTTGCAAATTTCTCAGTGTTTTTCTATCTTTTTGTTAACCAAACTAACGTTTTTTTCTTTCTTTCTCGTTGAGGCCCTTTTGAAGGCGTCCCCTAAACATTTGCAAATTTCTCAGTGTTTCTCTATTTTTGTTGTTAACCAAACCAACGTTTTTTCTTGTCTTTCTCGTTGACCAAAACTCACGAAGAGCTTTCCCGGTTCAGGAAAAGGGGGATAGTTAGATGTGAACTTACTATGAAAAGGGACACGATCTCCCCTAACTACCTTGTAGTGTCGACGCACTTCCTACTCAGGAACCGGACTCCACGATCAAATGTCTGATGTTTTATAAAACAATCCGTTATGTCCATTTTACGAGCTCATTACGAGAGGAATGTGACAGGCATCTCATGTTGGACGTTGGTATTCTTGTATAGGTGGTGTCTCTACCAAACCTGTGTGCGGCCGAAAGTGCTCGGTGATCATGTGACCAGGCCCTTCGCAGACCGCTCTCTCTCTCTCTCTCTCTCTCTCTCTCTCTCTCTCTCTCTCTCTCTCTCTCTCTCTCTCAATACTCCCGAAGATGGAGGACCTCGTGGATGCTGCGCTGTCTAACTGGCGGAGGATCCCTTGCACATCTTCTTGTACAGCCCCACCAGCTTGGCTCGTACCTGTGTAAGAAATAAATAAATAAATAAATAAATAAATAAATATATAAATAAATAAATAAATAAATAAATAAATAAACAAATAAATAAATAAATAAATAAATAAATAAATAAATAAATAAATAAATACATAAAAAACTACCTCCGACAAAGACACAACGGGGTCTCGGTCGATGTATCCACAGCTCACCTGCTGGTTGTTGGAGCAATGGAAGAAGAAGACCACTCCACCAGTGATCCCGTTGAGGATGGAAAAGGTGCCGTACAGGGCCATGTTCTGTTCATACTCGCTGAACATTCCGACCAGCCAGTGCGAGAAGACGAACGGAAGGATGATCAGGTTTGTCCGTTGAGATATTCGGGCACTGGTCAGCTGTTTCTGGTCCATTCCTGGAATGCAGCGAAAATGGGTTTTATTCCTTATAAAGTCCAGTTGCTTACACTCGTGGCACTGGTCAGCTGTTTCTGGGTCATTCCTGGAATAATAACAAAAAAAATATTCCTTAAAGTCCAGTTGTTTCACTTGTCAGCTGTTTCTGGTCCATTCCTGGAATACAACGAAAATGGGTTTTATCCCTTGTAAACTCCAGTTGCTTCCACTCCTGGCACTTATCAGCTTGTTTTGGTCCATTCTTGGAATACAACAAAAATAGGTTTTACTCCTACTAAGGCCCAGTGGCCGCAAATGGTATGTTCTACAGTGGCTCTTGTCAGCTGACTCCTACCCATTCCTAGATTATATTAATAGGATTCTAGTAAGATACATTTTCTTCCATTTCTAAATACTATACTGGCTCTTGTCAGCTGACTCTGATCTATGTCTAGGCTATAATGATAAAAAATCTTAGTAAGGTTTGGTTGCATCACAGTGGTTCTTAGTAGCTGTTTCTGATCTATTCCTAGAATATGCAAAAAATATATAAATTTCCTTTGCCTTATTGAGGTGAATCTGTGCGCTGGTGGCATAACTGGAAGCATGCAGCTCTCGCATTTAGCTGTGGATTCGAATCCCGCACGCCTCTCCGAGTCCCACCAGTGACTGTTTGTTGCCTGCCCCAACAACCCATGCGCATAAGGCTGACGTGACGGCTTCGGCCGCAGCTACTCAGCGCCTCCTGGCGTATGCTCCTTATCACCACTTCTAAGTACTAAATTGTCTGACCTTTCCTTGTGAACTTTGGTCGTCTTTCGGTGGTATTCTTAAAAAAAAAAAAAATCTTTCCATTATAAATCTTATGTAAATCCTTGGAAAGGAAAGATTTATATAAGGAAAGATTTTTTAAGAATACCACCGTAAGATTCTTACGGTGGTATTCTTAAAAAAAATCTTTCTTTATATAAATCTTTCCTTTCCAAGGATTTACATAAGATTTATATAAGGAAAGATTTTTTTTAAGAATACCACCGTTTGAACCATGCACTTACGACGTGGAAGGATGTTTTGATGCACTGGTAAAAAAAAAAAAAAAAAAAAAACGTCACACCTACACGACTCGAGTTCGTTTGAGTAGAAACGACTTAAGCTACAATATTTTATTCTTCGAATCTCCAAATGTCAAGTCACCTTTGCGTCATATATCAAGAAACTGAATGACCAACTAAGAGATGTTAAACATACACGAATATTAGACACTTTATTGAATTATCCTTAGGGAAGTCTAGAATATTGTCAGCGAAGTCGTTTTTCAGATTTTCGAATTCATATTTGACAAGAATTTCGAATGTGTGGCAGAAGGGCTGGACTCAAAGTTCAAGTTCGGTTTCCAAAGAGGTGATAGATTCTAGAAAAAACGACTAAAGTCGTAAAAAGCGACGGAAAGAGTTCAAACTATGAGTGGAAGGGTGGTGAGGTAAACGCCAAAAACCGTTGGAATTTTAATTCTGACGTTTCGTCCTAGAAGTCAACAGTTCAAACTAACCCAACTAACCTCTTCTAATTAATACTAGACGATTTTCATTAACGGTTTTTTTTTTAACCTACAAAGGAGATTATGGGGCGAAAGAAGGCAAACAATTAGTTTACCTTGGTGCTTCCTCAAGCATTCTTTGTTGTAATCCAATCTTACCAAGAAACCTGATCTCAGACGAACACCAGGACAGGGTAAGTGGCCAAGTAGGTAGGTAGAACCAACCCCACCAACAACGTAGTCAGCGGATGAAACGAACAAACTTTGCTGAGGCAAATTCAAAATTTCGGAATTGTGCTGAATTAAGACCCAGGTAACGTACTCTACTCACGTCAACTTTATTGAATTGTTTGCTTATAAATCTGTAACTCTGAATGTGGCCTATCTATGGACGTAATGGTCCCTTTTACGCGTTTTTTGTCACTGTAATATATTACTATAGTAATCCGTTCAGCTTCTCCAGTATACAGAAACACACTCCATGTTTGCATGAGCGTATGTATGTGAGTCACCATGGTCTTAGATCACGTGTTAGACTCGTGATCGACAGCTATTTCCCTCCCGGAAGAGAGCTCAGAACTCATATGACCAATCTATGGGTAATGCTGTGACCTTACGCGCACACACACCCAACTCCCCGCCCACGAGAGTTGGAGTAACAACCCGCGGCGCAGCGATACTGAGATTAATTCAGCCCTGGGCGGGATTCGGACCCGGACTGCCGTAGTAAGCATTAGAATAACAGAGAAAGAAAAAAAAGAATCAAATTGGAATGAAGATAAAATAAGAAATAAAAGGCAATAATCAACAGAACATAAAAGACCGGAATGACAAGAGAAATACTGAAAGAAGAAAGAAAAAAATACAGTAAAAAGGAAAGACAAGTAACGCAATAAAGAAAATAAAATAAAATAAAAAAGAAAGAAAATCAATAAGAATGAAAAACGAGAAGAAAAAATGAACGACATAACTGACGAAGGAAGAATGATAAATCATAGATGAAACGAAAAAGTAAAAGATGTATGAAAAAAGCAAAAACAAAAGAAAATGAAACAAAAATTAAACACCAGGGAAAGAAATGACCAAATAGATAACGAAAAAAATGAGAAATTACAGAAAAAAATATATATATAGAATGAAATGAAATAAAATAAAATAAAATAAAATTAAATTAAACTAAATAAAACATGAGATAGCATAAAATAAAATAAAATGAAATAAAACAAAATAAAAGATAAAATGAAATAAAACAAAAATGAAAAATAAAACAAAATAAAACAAAACACAATAAAAATAAAACAAAATAAAAAACGAAATAAAACAAGATAGAGTAAAATGAAATTCGAATAAAAAAAGAAATGACGAAGAAAGTTACCTTTAAGCGGCTTGTACTCGGCGGCTCCGGCAGCTTCGATGAGAGTGAAGGTTAGGATGACAAGGGTGATGACTGGAATCATCTGGCCGTAGAAGAGCGGCTTGTCCATCTGGAGCCAACAGCTGGCGCCACCGGGGGAGGGGAGGGGAAGAAGCAGACCGTGTTAGTCGCCTCCGAACGAGGCACCAAAGGAGGAGGAGGAGGAGAAAGAGCAAGAGGGGGAGGAGGAGGCGGAGGAAGAGGAGGAGGAAGAGGAGGAGGAAGAGGAGGAGGAAGAGGAGGAGGACGATGAGGAAGAGGAGGAGGAGGAGGAAGAAGAAGACGAGGAGGTGGAGGAAAAGGAGGAGGGGAAGAGGAGGAGAAAGAGGAGGAGGAGGAGGAGGAGGAGGAGAAGGTATCATGCAGTAGACCTAACCTGACCCCTTGTTACACACCAACAATGCTTCTTCCTTTGTCCTTATTTTTTTTACAACAATATTGTATTATTGTGACAATAACAGAAGGAAAGGAGGAGAGGGAGAAGAAGAAGGAAGTGAAGGAAGGAAAGGAGGAGTGGGAGAAGAAGAAGGAGGTGAAGGAAGGGAGGGAGAAGAGAGAGAGAAGAAAGAGAAGGAGGTCAGAGAAGGGAAGGAGGAGAGGTAGAAGAAGAAGGAGGGGGTGAGGGAAGGGAAGGAGGAGAGGGAGAAGAAGAAGGAGGTGAAGGAAGGGAAGGAGGAGAGAGAGAGAAGAAAGAGAAGGAGGTCAGAGAAGGGAAGGAGGAGAGGTAGAAGAAGAAGGAGGGGGTGAGGGAAGTGAAGGAGGAGAGGGAGAGAAGAAAGAGGAGGTGAAGGAAGGGAAGGAGGAGAGAGAGAGAGAAGAAAGAGAAGGATGTGAGGTAAGAAGAGGAGGAGTGGGAGAAGAAGGAGGAGAGGGAGAAGAAGAAGGAGAATGAGAACAACCCACTTACTGATACTCTCCGCCGTAGTTTTCATACTCGAAACACATACAGAAGAGAATGATGATGCAGGAGCATCCCCAGCCGACCAGGACGTACTGCATCCTGGTGAGCATCCCGTCCTTCTTGATGATGTAGGCGACGAAGGAGTACATGTGGAGGGCCTCCAGGAAGATGAAGAAGAAGCAGGCGGTGAAGCAGAGGTGGACGCAGATCGAGACTATTCTGCAAAGAGTCTGCAAGAACGGGGAGGTTTTAAGGGACTATTCTGCAAAGAGTCTGCAAGAACGAGGAGATCGTGAGGGATTATTCTGCATAGAGTCTGCAAGAACGGGGTGATCGTGAGGGACTGTTCTGCAAAGAGTCTGCAAGAACGAGGAGATCGTGAGGGACTTTCCCCCATCGAGACTATTCTGCAAAGAGTCTGCAAGAACGAGGAGATCGTGAGAGACTATTCTGCAAAGAGTCTGCGAGAACGAGCAGATCGTGAGAGACTATTCTGCAAAGAGTCTGCGAGAATGAGGAGATCGTGAGGGACTATTCTGCATAGAGCCTGCAAGAACGGGGAGATCGTGAAGGACTATTCTGCAAAGATTCTGCAAGAACGAGGAGATCATGAGGGACTATTCTGCATAGAGTCTACAAAAATGGGGAGATCGTGAGGGATTATTCTTCAAAGTGTCTGCAAGAACGAGGAGATTGTGAGGGACTATTCTGCATAGAGTCTGCAAGAACGGGGAGATCGTGAGGGACTATTCTGCAAAGAGTCTGTAAGAACGAGGAGATCGTGAGGGACTTTCCCCCATCGAGACTATTCTGCAAAGAGTCTGCAAGAACGAGGAGATCGTGAGAGACTATTCTGCAAAGAATCTGCGAGAACGAGAAGATCGTGAGATACTATTCTGCAAAGAATCTGCGAGAACGAGGAGATCGTGAGAGACTATTTTGCAAAGAGTCTGCAAGAATGAGGAGATCATGAGGGACTATTCTGCATAGAGCCTGCAAGAACGGGGAGATCGTGAGGGACTATTCTGCAAAGAGTCTGCAAGAACGAGGAGATCATGAGGGACTATTCTGCATAAAGTCTACAAGAATGGGGAGATCGTGAGGGATTATTCTTCAAAGTGTCTGCAAGAACGAGGAGATTGTGAGGGACTATTCTGCATAGAGTCTGCAAGAACGGGGAGATCGTGAGGGACTATTCTGCAAAGAGTCTGTAAGAACGAGGGGATCGTGAGGGACTTTCCCCCATCGAGACTATTCTGCAAAGAGTCTGAAAGAACGAGGAGATCGTGAGGGACTATTCTGCATAGAGTCTGCAAGAACGGGAAGATCGTGAGGGACTATTCTGCAAAGAGTCTGCAAGAACGAGAACATCGTGAGGGACTATTCCGCAAAGAGTCTGCAAGAACGGGGAGATCGTGAGGGACTATTCTACAAAGAGTCTGCAAGAACGGGTAGATCGTGAGAGACTATTCTGCAAAGAGCCTGCAAGAACGAGGAGATCGTGAGGGACTTTCCCCCCATCGAGACTATTCTGCAAAGAGTCTGCAAGAACGAGGAGATCGTGAGGGACTATTCTGCATAGAGTCTGCAAGAACGGGAAGATCGTGAGGGACTATTCTGCAAAGAGATCTGCAATAACGAGGAGATCATAAGGGACTTTCCTCCATCGAGACTATTCTGCAAAGAGTCTGCAAGAACGAGGAGATCGTGAGGGACTATTCTGCAAAGAGTCTGCAAGAACGAGGAGATCGTGGGGAACTATTCTGCATAAAGTCTGCAAGAACGAGGAGATCGTGAGGGACTATTCTGCAAAGAGTCTGCAAGAACGAGGAGATCGTGAGTGACTATTCTGCAAAGAGTCTGCAAGAATGGGGAGATCGTGAGGGACTATTCAGCATAGAGTCTGCAAGAACGGGGAGATCAGGAGGGACTATTCTGCATAGAGTCTGCAAGAACGGGGAGATCGTGAGGGAGTATTCTGCATAGAGTCTGCAAGAACGGGAAGATCGTGAGGGACTATTCTGCAAAGAGTCTGCAAGAACGAGGAGATCGTGAGGGACTTTCCTCCATCGAGACTATTCTGCAAAGAGTCTGAAAGAACGAGGAGATCGTGAGGGACTATTCTGCATAGAGTCTGCAAGAACGGGAAGATCGTGAGGGACTATTCTGCAAAGAGTCTGCAAGAACGAGGAGATCGTGAGGGACTTTCCTCCATCGAGACTATTCTGCAAAGAGTCTGAAAGAACGAGGAGATCGTGAGGGACTATTCTGCAAAGAGTCTGCAAGAACGAGGAGATCGTGAGGGACTATTCTGCATAGAGTCTGCAAGAACGGGGAGATCGTGAGGGACTATTCTGCAGAGTCTGCAAGAACGAGGATATCATGAGGGACTATTCTGCATAGAGTCTGCAAGAACGGGGAGATCGTGAGGGGCTCAGGAGATCGTGAGGAGCTTATCCCGGGAGGTGCTCAGCTGCGCTCAAGGTTAAGCATCGTAACTGGGTTGTTAGAAGGTTAACAGTGTGGTCAAAACTGTCGGACAAGAGTAGAATTCTTTCAGAACGGGTCCCTTCCCAGACTTCGAAACCACTGCACCAACTCAATCAAACCTAACTAAACTTAACCTAAACAATCCTAACCCAATTGAGCCAAATCAAACCTAACCTAACCAGACCAACCTATCCTAATCCAATCAACCCTAACCTACCCTATCCTAACCGAGCCTAACCTAATCAAACCTAATTTAGCCAAACCAGTCCTAATCAAACCATACCCAACCAAACCAAAACTAACGTAACCTAACATAATCTAATCAAACCTAACATAACCAAACCAAAGAAATCCTGATCAAACCTAATCTAACCAAACCCAACTGAACCCCCAAACTGATAGAGCCTACACAAACCAAACTAAACCAAATATTTCCTTGCCAAAGTCGTGAACTTTTAACCCGTGACTTTTTTTCCGTTGTCGTACTGATGAGAGGGGGTGGGGGAAACTAACACCCCTCTCCCCCCCCCCCCCCCACACACACACACACACACACTCCCCCTCCTCTCGATGGTGGACAGAATCGCCCGAAGAAGGAATCAACAAAGTGCCGCCCAGGGGCAAAATTCTCAGTGCCTCTCCCCCCCCCTCGCCCTTCACTCTCCCTCTCCCCCTTCCCCCTCCCCCTCCTCCCCTCATCCTCACCCTCCCCTCCACCCTTTCTCCCTTCCTACTTCCCTCCCCCTTCCTCTTCCATCCCACTCCCCTCTCCCCCTCATCTTTCCCCCTCTTCCTCCCCCTCCCATCCCCCTCCCCTCCCCTCTCCCTCCCCTTCCCCCTCTCCTTTCTCTCCTCTTCCCTCCCCCTCCATCCTCCCCCTCCCTCTCCCTCCTCCCTCCTCCCCTCTCTCCTCCCCCTCCCCTCCATTCTCCCACCTTTTTCCTCCACCATCACTTACTGCCTATTTTAGTCATTGGCTTGCCAATTAATTAAATAGTTTTTGTATTCAATGTCCCAATTGCAAAAAGGATAAGAGTAGATATTTCATACTTTGTTGATTCTAACATGAATGTCATCGAATACGGGGAAAATATTCAGGGGCTTCTTTGACCCTTTTTTCATTATTATTATCATTGTCATTATTATATTGTCAGCCTTGTGGGTGGTAAGTCCGGGCTAGAATCGCCGCCCCCCTAAAAATGACCCCCCCCTCTGGGCATAACCCCACAAAAAAAAAAAAAAAAAAAAAAAAAGTGAGGACCCTAGGAGCGCCCCCTCCGTGCATATGCCCCCCCCCCCAATAAAATAAAAAATAAAATAAAATAAAATAAAATGTGAGGACCTTGGGAGCCCCCCCTCCGGGCATAAACCCCCCTCCCCCCCAAAAAAAGAAGAAGAAGAAGAAGGAGGAGGAGGAGGAGGAGGAGGAGGAGGAGGAGGAGGAGAAGAAGAAGAAGAAGAAGAAAAAGAAGAAGAAGAAGAAGAAGAAGAAGAAGAAGAAGAAGAAGAAGAAGAAGAAGAAGAAGAAGAAGAAGAAGAAGAAGAAGAAGAAGAAGAACCAGATGAAGAAGAAGAAGAACCAGATGAAGAAGAAGAAGAACCAGATGAAGAAGAAGAAGAAGAAGAAGAAGAAGAAGAAGAAGAAGAAGAAGAAGAAGAAGAAGAAGAAGAAGAAGAAGAAGAAGAAGAAGAAGAAGAAGACATGTGAGGATCCTGGGAGCCACGTACCGGGTATTCGACGGTCTCGACGGGGAACACGAGGAAGATGTGAGCCATCAAGAGGGCGATCTCCATGTTCATCTGGATGACCCGGTCGGGCGTGAAGATCCGCAGGAACAGGAAGAGGCAGAGCGTGATGGAGACGAAGATGATGATGACGGTAGAAGCGGTTTTCGAGATGACAGTTGCCACCACCTTTTGCTCCGGCGGGAGGGTCGGGATTGGGCGCGGGGTCGGCAACTCAGGCGGAGGACCTGCAATATATATATGTATATATTGTTTCCTATTCCGCTTACATCATATGTATATATATATGTATATATATATATATATATTATATATATATGTATATATATATATATATATATATATATATATATATATATATATTCATGGGTTGCTTGCTTGGTTTGGCCTGAGTTAACGTAATGAGTGGAACTTCAGTCGAATCTAGGGGTAAGTCAGTTTTAGTTGGGAAGCAAACCCACAACAATAACGTGGAACGTATAGGTAATTTAGGTAGACAAAAATACGTTCCGAGGAAAAGCTCTATTTGAGACTGAATGTAAGTAGGGATTATAAGGATTACGGTTGAGGTAAGATAGACGTCTGCACGAAACTTAATTAACTATATTTACACAAAGAAAAAATAAAGTTTTACTGATTAACATTTACGAACATACACTCACAGTATTCTGAGGAATAACATAAATACACTTTCCTAATAAAGAAAACATACAATTCATAAATCACCGAGTCTTAACAAACATATATAATTCACACAAAATAATTAATAACCCTATACAAGTCCAAAGAATTGGTTAATACAATACTTGCTAACAAAACAGCAATGCACCAATGTAGAAGCTCTGCCAAGGGATTCGAACCCTGACCTGTGCATGCATAAGTATATATAAGAATGATGATGAAGTTGATATGGCTTAAGGTCACAAACTCCCACCTAACGGGAGGCTAGGACGGTGCCCCTTACAGAGGACTTTATGGCGTGGGATTTAATGAACCATGCCCTTGCTTCAACTTCGCCGGTGGCAGGGTTCGAACCTCCATCCCATCGACCTTCTCCGCAAGTAACGACGCCCCAGTGAAAGAAAACCCTGACGCAGTTTTTCTTTCAACGGCTGTGATAATGCCCACCATGTAGAGATAGAGGACTATCGTAAAGACTCGGGGACCAAAACAGATGTTAAGGCATCCCGGCGACATGAATGCAACAGTTAATCATAAAGTTGAAAACAGAAGCAAGTGGAGGTAGGAATCTTTCGAAACTCTAGCTATATACCAAGCGCTCTTTCCCCCCTTATAAGGGGGGTAGCTAAATCAGAGGTATTCGCCTATTCCCACCCATTTCACTCCCTTCACCCCCTCCTCCTCCCCTCCCATCTCAGGTCCTCATGGATCACGGGTCACCCCTGCATCGGCCAACTGTCCTAGGTCAAACGCAATGCAGCAAGACACAGTACATCCAAGCAAGGGGTCTTCACTTAATCGGTGACCCAACCCCCACCTCTCAGTCTCCTCAGAGCTCAGAAAAACGCTAGAAGCCCCGTGCATAAGCCTGAAAAGAAAAATAAGTTAAATAACAGATGAGATGAAGAGGCCAGCGGCGGACATAAACCCTACAATGACTATGAAGACAAAACCCCAAAGAAGCTTTCCACGTGTATACATTGTCCCTCTTTTCCCTCTGTGTATTATATCCCTTAAGTTGCATAGCAGCAATAGCCCCCTTTTTATACACGACTATAATTTCCTTTTCCTGCAAACTTCTCTTCCCCTCCCACACACACCTATCTCGTGCGAGCGGGTGGTCTGTCCTAGGTAGTCTATAGTTCAGAGTTCATTCCCCTGATAGAGAACACATTCAAACGTGCTCATTGACAATAGCCCATTTTGTACACGATTCTCCTCCTTTCATCTTCCTAAGACCTCTCTTCTTCTCCTTCAAAGACCGATCCCGTGAAAGCGGGTGGTCTAATCAAGGTGTTCCTAACCTTAATCCGGATGCATCTGTAGATATTTATTGTGTACTAGAATTGATTGGAGCTAGATGCCATCTAGGCTCTCGGGGGGGGGGAGCGCAACCCCGTTCATTCCCTGAGGAGATCTGCTATACTGGTCCGGCTAAAAAAAAAAAAAAAAAAAAAAAAAAAAATTCTTGTGGGAACATCGAAAACCTGAATTGCAAATACATTTAGATTAGTTTCTCGATTTCTCTCTTCTTTCAGCATATCTTATCGACATAAATTCATATTCAGAATATCTGTAATGAAGGGTTCTGTTGTAGTACATTTAGCTCACTGCAATGGATATTCCAGTTTCTGTGTTGTTAGCGAAAAAAAAAAACACATAAAGTACGCTTATTTCAGCCAAGTTTAAAACCCTGTTTCCTATTGAGAAATTAGAATTTATTCATTTATTCATCTATTTATTTACCTATTTGTCTATTAATTTATTTGTTTGTTTATTCATTTATTTATTTATTTATTCGTTTTTTGAACGGAATAAACTTTTCCAAATGCATTGAATGGGACGATTCCCGTGGTTGCAGTGAAAACATGTTATGCAAAATTTTCAACTTTCCCTCCAGTTTGATCAGGGGGACCATATGTCTTACACTTTTAAGTCTTATATACAATAAAAGGTCCTGTTTATTAGCGTCGACTTTGCTTAACTATTGTTCACGGTTACAAAGACCCAATCCAAAAATCGATTTTTCGCTGAACTCCCAATTTCATCGCATTTTTGTCTTCGTACTGCAAAGGCGTTTTTAAAACCAACAAATAGTAAAATTATCAGACTACACGCCCATACACGCCCGTAGACGCCCATAAAAATCACCCAAAAATTCTTTGCTCGGCAGAACGTAAAAATAATATGTACGTAGGCTGACAGAGTCACAGACAAATGCATAGACACGCACATTACCAATAGTAATAATCATACATCCCCTCCCGCGCACACACATACGACTCGACGGCGCAGTGGTACCATTCGCAACTGTTGCTACAACGGTCCGAGCTCGAATCACCCCCAGGACTGAAAAAATTTCAGTATCACTGCGGTGCGAGTCGTCACTCCAGCTCTCGTGGGCGGGGAGTTGGGTGTGTGTGTGCGTGCGTGTAAGGTCACAGCTTTACCCATAGATATGTCATATATGAGCTCTGAGCTCTCTTCCGGGAGGGTAATAGCTGTCGATCACGAGTCCGACACGTGGTCCAAGACAATGGTGAGTCACACAGAGAGTTGTTGACTGCTTACGAATACAGGCCAGTCCAGCCGCGTTCATCTTGAATCCCATGGTACACTCGCACTTCCATTTCCTCTCCTTCTCCGTCGACGTGTCCCTACACACGGCGAACTCGGGGCAGGTCACTGGGTTGTCCTCGTCGTCACAGGGGCCTGAGGAGGGAATGGACACGGGGTCAAGCGAGGTCATCCCAGGTGTCAGTGGAAGGTCGTGTTGGGGGAGGGAGGAGGAGGGAGAGGGATGGAGGGGGAGGGGAGGGGAGGAGGAGAGAAGTGGAGGAGAAGAGGAGGGGACGGGAGGAGGAGAGGAGGGGAGGAGAGGAGGGGAGGGGAGGGGAAGGGAGGGAAGGAGGAGGAGGAGAGGGGAGGCGAGGGGAGGAGAGGAGGGGAGGGGAGGAGGGGAGGGGAGGGGAGGGGAGGGGAAGGGAGGGAAGGAGGAGGAGGAGAGGGGAGGCGAGGGGAGGAGAGGAGGGGAGGCGAGGGGAGGAGAGGAGGGGAGGGGAGGGGACGGGAGGGAAGGAGGAGGAGGAGGAGGAGGAGGAGGAGGAGAGGCGAGGCGAGGGGAGGCAAGGAGGGGAGGGGAGGGGAAGGGAGGGAAGGAGGAGGAGGAGGAGGAGGAGGAGGAGGAGGAGGAGGAGGAGGAGGAGAGGCGAGGCGAGAGGAGGGGAGGGGAAGGGAGGGAAGGAGGAGGAGGAGGAGGAGGAGGAGGAGGAGAGGCGAGGCGAGGGGAGGGGAGGGGAAGAGGATGAGGGGGAGGGGAGGAGGGGGAAGGGACGAGGCGGAAGGGAGGAGGCGGAAGGGAGGAGTGGGAGGGGAGGAGGATGACGGGATGAGTAGGAGGGGAGTAGAAGAGTAGGAGGAGGAGGAGGAGGAAGAAGAGGAGGAGGGAGGCATATGAGGTTATGCGGGGTTAAACAAGGTCAATCAAGTTCCTGTATTTGTATGAATTCAAACATTATATCCCAACCCTTTGAAACAATGGACGATTTTTTTTTTTCAGATGGAGGGAGAAGATCCCAACCTGAGCCTTGGGGGGGGAGGGGGGTCGGTCCTCAGCTGGTACATAAAGAAAATTTGTGGTTGTGACTCCTTGGCTGCCAAGTCATCCCACACAAAATAACAAAATAGCTTGTTGGGATATGAGCTAAAAGAACATACCAGTAAGGGAGAATTAGAAAAAAAAAAAAAAAAAATCTCCTCGGATTTCTACCAGCTCTCGTGATGATTTATTTTAAAGAAAAGAAAAAAAA
>NC_134779.1:32482031-32484531 GCF_046742065.1 Oratosquilla oratoria | reverse complement strand
TATTTTTCTAGGGTGTTCTTATTTCTTCTACAAACAATATTGCCAATTTGTTTCAGTTGTAAGGAATCAAGAAAATAAATTATCAAGCAGTACACTTCACTTTCTTTTATCCTTCTAATAACAAGATAGGGGTGCTGGACTGCTTAGACATGACAACAGGGGCTGCTATGGTCAGAAAAGGTTGGGAAACGCTGATTTAAGTTGTCTGCGCGTTCTTTCGATACAGTGTTTGTTTTGCGTGACAACGACCCATTACAGATGTTTCGACTTACGAGCTCGTAAGTCGAAACCGATCGATTAGTCTGTGCTTCGTGAAGTCCCTTCCATACCTACTTGTTCCTTTTCTTTTGTCTTTCGGAATGTGGGTCAAATACACCATGTACACATAGTGCACAATGTACACGTTGCCCACCGAGGACATGGAACATCTACTCCTACTCTAGTTATCACTCATAGAGCTAAAACTGGAATTCATAACTTTTTTTCTCTGAGTGACGTAAGGAGCCAACGTCGGGTTTCAGGACTGTCGGGCAGTGGGTCCCCAAAAAGCCATAGAGCCACTTCCACGTTGTAAATACTATGGCGGTCAAAAAAAAAAAAAAAAAAAAAAAAAAATATATATATATATATATATATATATATATGTATATATATATATTTACATATATGTATATATGTATATATATACCTATATATGTATGTATATACTGTCTATATATATATATATATATGAATATAATCAGTATCATAGATATAATCAATATCATAGAGTGATGAAAATTAGTAATAAATATAAATACAAAAATGAAATATAGAATAGATGAAAAATAAGAATATATATATATCTATATATATATACAGTATATATATATATAATATATATATATAAATGAAAATGAAAAATGTAATCAGTATCATAGAATAATACATATTAATTATAAGTATAAACACAAAATAAATTAAACATAGAATAGATGAGAAATAAGATAGAAATCTCTCTCTGGTGAAGATTCGTTGGCGCCACTGCTGTTGGATCCTACTACTGACGTAGCGCGTTGACTCTAGTGGATTCGAACCCCCCTACCTAACTCCCCTCCCCCTCCAGACGCTGGAGGTCTGGTCCACTCGACCTGTATGGGAAAATGTAACCACCTAAAACGCACACACAAACACAAACACACACACACACACACACACACACACACACACACACACACACACACACACACACACACACACACACACACACACACACACACACACACACACACACTTACGCGCATGCACACATATTCTAAACATCTATCTATCTTTCCATCTATATACATACCAAGGGCTTTTTCCACCTTACCATTGGTAAGGGAGGTATGGTATTTTATGGTACGAAGACTATAAAAACAAGTTTGCAATATATTACCACAAGTAGTGAGATTATGACCCTCTATCTGGTATACAAACTGCTTATTTTTCATAAAAATAAAATACTATATTTAAAATAATTATTACAATGTATGTAGGAGTTGCTGTTTGTACCAGCTGTAGCAACCAATCATATTTGGTGTAGAACTAAAATGAGGACATTTTATCACTGTATGAAGTATTGAATTCATATTTTATGAAGTCAACATCATCGGGACTTCAGGGGCATTTTTATGAATTAAATGATTCATATTTTTTAATAACTGGAAATTGATTTCTAGAAAAAATGCTGATCACTTTTAACTTCTAATATACATTCATAAGTTATCTTATCATCTCTATGGTTCGATATTATCTCCAAGAATAGAAGCGCTGGTTATTGGTGAGGAAATAGACATTTTATTAATATGCAATACGAGGAATGCTTTACAGGAATGCCAGGCCATCCATGAGCACAGTACTTCCAACAACACGAAAACAATATCAAGTTTTGGCAGCGACTTGACGTCAGGGCGTGATCGATCCTTTACCATCTGTGATTGGTCTGGTCGCCTTAGGAACAATGACGTCACTCCAGGAGTCAGCAGCTGTTTGACTAGGAGCTGAATATATCATCTCGCGTTAACTATAAGAAGATCTATAAAATATGAAATGATGTTGAAGGGGATAATAGCCCCCACCAACCTTTGGCCGATGATAATCGTAGGTTGCTGAGTTAAAGAAAATCTATAATGTAGAGTATCGCAGCAACAATCTGAGCTACATTCTTTTACATCGACCTTCCCCCGAAACGCTGCTATAACCAGCCATGTATATATATATATATAAAAAATATAATCCCACATTTATCAATCACGTGAAAACCACTGTTGGAGTAAAGAAAATCTGCAGTTTGCAATCGAAATATATAGATTCCCTGTCTCCAGTTTTTTTTTTACTTATAACAGTGGTATATATATATATATATATATATATATATATATATATATATATATATATATATATATATATATATATATATATATATATATATATTATATATATATATATATATATACATATTATATATATATATATATAT
>NC_134779.1:32467031-32474531 GCF_046742065.1 Oratosquilla oratoria | reverse complement strand
ATAGCGATAGCGATAGCGATAACAATAACAATAATAGCAATAACAATAATAGCAATAACATAATAACAATAGCAATAACATAACAATAATAATAATAATTAATAAAGATAATAATAATAATGATAAAAATAAGAATAATAATAAGAATAATAATAAAGATAATAAGAATAATAATAGTACTACTACTACCACTACTACCACCACCACTACTACTACTACTACTACTTACTACCACCACCACTACTACTACTACTACTACTACTACTAATAATAATAATAATAATGATAATGATATTGATAATAATGATAATAATCATAATCATGATAATGATAACAATAATGGCAAATAAGCAAACTGATGAATAGGATATGATACAATGATAGAACAGAAATATAAACGAAAATAAGATTGGCATTACATGTCCTATCCCATCCTGTCCTAAAAGAGGATAACTTAACCCGACCTGACCTGACCTGACGCGACCTGACCTGACCTGAACCGACCTGACCCAATCCAAGCCGACCTGAGTCCAGGAATCATGTTAATGGAAAATTTCAAACACTGGACTCAGAGTAACAGAATGTACTACCGATGTTTCGAACCCTTGAGACGAACCCGGACAGGGTTTGAAACGTCGGTAGTAAATCTGTGTTATATATATATATATATATTTATATTATTATATATATTATATATATATATATATATATATATATATATATATATATATATATATATAATATGTATAGTAACGATTATAAAAGACAAATTCCTAGTGGTAAAGCTACGAAGAGTAACAGACAATTTATTTCAGCTGGAGGTTCGCGGGGGGGGTGTGTGTGACGTCAAAGAATCGATACTTTGGGCATCATCTACACGAACGAATAAAACCCTCTGGCATTAACCAGTACAAAACACTCGTGGCCTAAGTCTCTGTGCTGAGGAGGTACACGTGACCAAAAAACCAACAGTCTCCATTACATTTCATAAAATCTCTCTTCCCAACGAGGAGGGGAAGAGGAACGGGGAGGGAGTGGGTTGGATAAGGAGACAGAACCTCCGTCACTCTCTTCGTCATACGTTCATACAGTTTGTATGATGTGTAGAAGAGAGACATAGGGCGATAGCTTTTGGGTATACCGAGATCTTTATTGGGTTCTAGCAAAGCTATAACCTTAGCTCTTCACCATATCTTTGAGATTCTTTACTTTGTTGCACAGTTAGTGTAAATTGTACTCCCTACGTTCGAGTCTTGGTACTAAGGCCTTTTATCACTTCTGGGGTGATACCATCCAACCCTGGGACATTACCAGGTTTGAGAGGTTTCTTGGCTTCCTGATATGCTTTCCTGGCGAATGCTACAAAGAAAGAACGTCTAGGACCTAGAACTCTTAAAAACCGATGACTGGTTCTAGACGACTGCCAATAGATGGCTGGAAAGCACTAGATAACTGACACGCACTAGATAACTAAGTGGCACTAGATGACTGTCCATGCACTGGATGGCTATGCATGCACTAGATATTTTGCACTAGGTGTCAAATCAATAGATCATTGGCACAGATTGATTAGGACTAGATATCTGGCACTGGATACTAGATGACTGGTACTTGATGATCGATACTAGGTAATCAGTACTAGGTAATCGGTACTAGGTGATCGGGAATGTACGGTTGGCATTGGGTAATTAGCACTAGAGAACCGACACTATACTTTCTTCACTGATGACCGTGTCACTAAGCTCTTTCGTATCTGAGGGTCTTTCCCTCGGCTGGCTAAAGTCGCCCGAGGACGGACGGTGGAATTACGATTAAGATCGCAAAACGCAATGCAAGGACCAGCCAAAGCGGAATCAAAACCGTTTCAACTATGTCGCTTCGACGAAAGTTTCCTTTGATGAATAACATCGCTGAATTACAGTTTTCCATCTCATTCTAAGATTTTTTTTTCTCCCGAAGTCCTTCCCCTTATCATCAGGGTGCCACAGAGAGGAATAAAATCGCCTGGCGGCACCAGGAGCAGAAGGAAAAGTACCATCCGTTATGTATGAGGTTAACGTTTTGTATTTAACCAAAGATTTGTGTCACTTTTCTTCTCTTGTCCCTCCAAGTTGTAAAATACAGACTAAGCGATGAATTAAGACGACGACATTTTTCTGAGGACTTTGGTTGGGTTAGGTTAGGTTACTTTAGGTTAGGTTAGGTTAGGTTACTTTAGGTTAGGTTAGGTTAGGTTACTTTAGGTTAGGTTAGGTTAGGTTACTTTAGGTTAGGTTAGGTTAGGTTAGGTTACTTTAGGTTAGGTTAGGTTAGGTTAGGTTACTTTAGGTTAGGTTAGGTTAGGTTAGGTTACTTTAGGTTAGGTTAGGTTAGGTTAGGTTACTTTAGGTTAGGTTAGGTTAGGTTAGGTTACTTTAGGTTAGGTTAGGTTACTTTAGGTTAGGTTAGGTTAAGTTACTTTAGGTTAGGTTAGGTTACTTTAGGTTAGGTTAGGTTAGGTTACTTTAGGTTAGGTTAACCCATTCAACTCCGATGACAAGATGTCTTGTCATTTGATCAAATAAAACAAAAAATCATAACACCAAAATGTTTGATCAAACACCAGCAAAATATGACGTCAATCCTCGCTTCGCTCGCAGCGAAGCGAGGACTGACGTCATATTTTTCTGGTGTTTGATCAAACATTTTGGTGTTTTATGATTTTTTGTTTTATTTGACCAAATGACAAGACATCTTGTCATCGGAGTTGAATCGGTTAAGTTGAATTAAGATAGGTTAAGTTAGGTTAGGTTAGGTTGGGCTGGTGAGGTTAGGTAGGGTTGGCTTAGGAAAGATACCGCCAAATAGTGGCTGAAATATACAGAATACCAACATTGACACTGACAAAGGATGTCGTGTTCCTTGACGACATTAGTACCTGTTAAACAACGACATGCCACCGGCTTAATTCACCGACGACAACTCACCCACCGCAGAGCGTCCGTTGTCACTACATAGTCCCCTTGACACTCTAGACTGTTCTAGGTCGACGTGGCACTGACGATAGAGACGTGGAGTTCAGGGCTCGCCGCAGCGTCAACAAGGAGTCTCCTGGGGGGACGACAGAGTTGCCACGTCGTAAATAACGTCAGGAGGCAGAGATTCAAAATCGATGCCAGAGTTCGTGGGAGTTTGTGTGCGTGTGTACATAGTGCGTAGTCAGATCGAGAAAAAAATATTTCCCGATGGGTCCTTTCCCTTTCCGAGGAGTAATGATGTCGCGCATGCAATGGAAATCATTCCCAACGGTCCGTTCCTCTTCAGTGCGAAGCGATTTCGCAATAAATAGATAAATGAATAAAAAAATGTACATAATGATCACAACGGTAATGATAATAATAATAATGATAATAATGATGATAATAATAATAATGATAATAACAATAATAATAATGATAGTAACAATGATAACAATAATAATAATAACAACAATAACAATAACAATAACAATAACAATAATGACAATAACAATAACAATAACAATAATAATAATAATAATAATAATAATAATAATAATAATAATAAAGATAATAATAACAATAATAATAACAATAATAATAACAAATAAATGGAATAGATCAATAGAATGAAATGCATAAAACAATAACTATAAAATCATAGACAAATAGATAAGAAAGATAAATAAATCCGCGATAGACTGGCTTTGTAAAAATTCAATTTTTCCCACGTGGCAGGGTAATTTTTTTTTTCAGTAAAGAAGGTTGCGTTACGTCAAGTTAATCTAAGTTACGTTAAGTTACATTAGGTTACGTTAGGCTTTTGCAATATTTCCGGAGTGGGAGAGGAGATCAGAAGTCGAAGAAGGGACCCTTGGGAAACAATTCTTCCTCCCTTCACTTTTTCATCAAGATTTACGCCCGTCAAGGCTGGGGGAGCTTATTAACAATCTGAATGAAATCGTCTGGCTCGCTAGCGAAAGTACTAAATTCGTCACTTGCGAGGCTAATGGAGATCGTCTTCGACTGGAAGCGTCCGCCAGAAAGAGATCGTTTATCATAACTGAAGAGTTGACAGACGCAATCTTTAATCCATCAAGGTTAAGCTTAGTCGAATCGTCACACTTTAGTCGGAACGCTGTGTTTCATATAGCGGTGACTCTTTCACCGCCTCCTCTTCCTCTTCCTCCTCCTCCTCCCCCTCCTCCTCTCCCTCGTCCTCAATTTTGTCCTACATTTTTAATGAATATATTTCACATTCTTATCAGATTTCTTTGAGTTTTTTATCGATTCTGTGACCTTGTTACTTGATCTTCTCTGACCTTTTTATCGACCCCCTATGACCTTCTTATCGATCATCTGACCTATTTCCTAAGGCTCTCCGTCCTTTTCAGCAATCCTTTTTTTCCCCTAACATTTTATTCTGCCTTTTTATCAAACATATCAGACCTTTGTATCTCTGGTCGATCTCTTTTTTTTTCTTTTCTTTTTTTCCTGCCCTTTTATGATTAATACCTGTTAAACAACGACATGCCCTTGAGATTCTCACGCTCTTCCATGTTTCCTTCATCCTCTTTTCCTCTCCTCTCCTCTTCCCTTTTCCTCCACCTCTTCCTCTTTTTTCCTTTTCCGACACCCTCACTCTCTAATTCTGCACCCTTTTTAACTAAACAACTTTGACCTTTTCCGTAAAATTTCTAACCTTTTTTCGACTTTCTGACCTTCATCACCGATTCTTCCCTCCCCTTTCATCGACCTTATTATCAAGTTATTATGACCTTTTTATCAAACATCTTCGCTTTATAGATTTTTATTCCACACTTCCGAACTCCCTTATGGTGGTCTAACGGCTCGTCGAACGCGGTTCGACACACACGTGTTCGACAACCAAATACCCCGTTCACACGTTCACACATCACTTTAAACACGTGTCTGTCGAACCGCATTCGACGAACCGTGTAAACCCCTTCTAATGGTGGGTACTGAGCGCAAAACATTTATGCAGACAGTATTTTAGAGACTACATTAGCACCCATACGGATCAGAGTCATGTTGTTTTCGTTTACCAAAGAAGACTCATCCTCAACTCGAAAGAGAATGCAAACCACTTTTGACTTCTCTTGTCCTTCCTTTTACTGTCCCTTCCTTCAAATCTCTCCTGAGACCGCCTCCTCTATGATTCCAACTCTTTGCTGCAATCTCATCCTCAAGGATAGAAGCGCTGGTTATTACCCTTAAATGACCAAATACCAATTCCTGCCCCTTTTTGACCTTATTTTCCTTTTTGGCTCCTCCTACTTCCTCCCTCTCTTCCATGCGCTGGTTATTACCCATAAAACACTAAATACCAATTTCTGCCTCTTTTGACCTTGTTATTTTCCTTAGTTCTTCCTTCTTCTTCATTCGCTTCCATGTTGCCCTCTACTCACCTCTTTTTCTTACTCTTCCTCCTCCTCTTCCCTCTCCACCTCCTCCTCCTCTTCTCTCTCCACCTCCTCCTCCTCCTCCTCCTCCAGTCTCCGAATATCTTAGCGTTCTGCTTTTTAATCATGCCTGGCCTCTTTGACCTTTATATCTGCCCACTTTTACCTTTTTATCAAGCCTCTCTGACCTTTTTCCCTGCCCACATTGATCTTATTAAACCTCTCTGACCTTTATACTTGTCCACTTTGACCCTTTCATCATCTATGACCTTTATCCCTGTCCACTTTGACCTTCTTATTAAACCTCTCTTATCTTTATACTTGTCCACTTTGACCCTTTCATCAAGCATCTATGACCTTTATCCCTGTCCACTTTGACCTTCTTAAACCTCTCTGACCTTTATACCTGTCCACTTTGACCCTTTTATCAAGTCTCTATGACCTTTTTCCCTGTCCACTTTGACCTTCTTATTAAACCCCTCTGACCTTTATACCTGTCCACTTTGACCTTATTAAACCTCTCTGACCTTTATACCTGTCCACTTTGATCTACTTATTAAACCTCTCTGGCCTTTATGTCTGTCCACTTTGACCCTTTTATCAAGCCTCTAAGGCTTTTTTCCCTGTCCACTTTGACCTTATTAAGCCTCTCTGACCTTTATACCTGTCCACTTTGACCTTCTTCTTAAGCCTCCGACATTTTTCTCTGTCCATTTTGACTATTGTTTTTAAAGTCTTTTTATTGATCTCTTACCTGCTAACTGATCTTCTGCCATCTTCATAAAACTTCATTGACCTTTTTATTTATAATCTCTGACCTTCTTAGTAAGCTTCTGATATTTTCATCAAAATTCTCCTTTCACACAAACCTTTTTTATCAAACTATTTTTGATTGAGCATTTCTGAGCTTTCTACTTAGTCTCTGACCTTTTCTTCAATTCTTATTCACATTCTTTCTGACCTTATTCTTCTGGACTTTAAGCATTTCCTTCTCTCTCATCCTCTTTCACGTTACCCTCCACATTTCTCCTCCTCCTCCTCCATATCCTCCTTCTCCTCCTCCTCCATATCCTCCTCCTCCATATCCTCCTCCTCCATATCCTCCTCCTCCTCCTCCTCTCCTCCTGCATATCCTCCTCCTCCATATCCTCTTCCCCCTCCTCTTCCTCCTCCTCCATATCCTCTTCCCCCTCCTCCTCCTCCTCCATATCCTCCTCCTCCATATCCTCCTCCTCCTCCTCCTCTTAATGAAACCTCTGTACAATTTACGACAATCATTTGGTTCCTTGACTTGCGAAAGTACAGGTTTCTTTGTGACGAATAAAATCCTTAACCCTAAAAGCTCTGTTGGCGGGAAAGGGTCCCCCAGCTGAATGAAAGAGCCAGGACAATCATACGCAAAAATTGTTCACCACCTCCATGACTTTCAGAGATTTCAATGCGATTGAATGATAAACAAGCCCGCCAACTTCTCTCCTCCACCTCCTCCTCCTCTTTTTTCTCCTTCCTCCTCACCTCCTCCTTCTTCCTCTCCTCCTCTTTCTCCTTCTTCCTCTTCCCCTCCTCTTTCTCCTTCTTCCTCTCCCCCTCCTCTTTCTCCTTCTTCCTCTCCTCCTCCTCTTTCTCCTTCTTCCTCTCCCCCTCCTCTTTCTCCTTCTTCCTCTCCCCCTCCTCTTTCTCCTTCTTCCTCTCCTCCACCTCTTTCTCCTTCTTCCTCTCCACCTCTTTCTCCTTCTTCCTCTCCCCCTCCTCTTTCTCCTTCCTCTCCTCCTCCTCTTTCTCCTTCTACTCGTCTTCTTTCATTTCCTCCTCCTCCTAACATCATCGTCATTACTCTTCTTCTCTTATCCCACTCCTCTTCCTCTTCTTCCCGTCACCTCCTCTTTCTCCTCCCACTCTTCTTCTTCTTACTCCTAGTTATCATTCTCCTGCCCTCGTCACTTCTTTCTCCTCCTCCTCCTCCTCCTCCCTTTGCCATCGTCACCTTTCTTCCACCTCATTTTCTTCCCCCTCCTCTCATCGTCACCTCTTCCTCCTCCTCCTCATCCTCTTCCTCCTCCTCCTCCTCCTCCCCATCGTCA
>NC_134779.1:32459531-32464531 GCF_046742065.1 Oratosquilla oratoria | reverse complement strand
ACTCTTCGTGCAGTTACGAATCTACAATGAAACTCCCGTTTGAAAAAAAAATAATGATAATAAGTAAATGAATAAATAGATAAATAAATAAATAAATAGACCAATAGATAAACGAATAAAAGGAATCATTAAATAAAAAGACAAAGAATGAGAATAAATAAGCAAGTAAATAAATAGATATATCAATGAAATAATAAATAAACAAATACAATAAACAAATAATTAGATGAATTAATAAATAAATAAATAAGAATACATTACATCAAACAGGAAAATAAAGATACGAAATAAAATACTAAACATAAAGAAATTAGCTAAAAAAAAATAAAAAAAAATAAAACTTGTAAACTCACATTTGCCCCTAAATCAAACAAAACCTAAATTACCCAAAAACTATTGGACTCAAAAATGGTACATTACATAACGTTACTGAAATCGTGATCTGTCACGACAAAACCATGCACTTCTCTTAAAAGAGGGGGGGTCGAAAAATACGCCCCCACCCCTTAGAAAACGGAAGGGGGGGTTCCCCTACGTCTCCCGCCTCCTGGCCTGTGTCCTAAGACTGACAAAGTGTAGCTTCATCAACAGTCTAGACATATCACAGAAGTATATTCAATGCTGGCTTCTGATTGGTCAATTTGGAGGCTCCTGATTGGTGGAGATGTTGACTCCTGATTGGCAGAGATATACTCTAACGAAACGCAAAGATGTATTTTTGAATGATTTCTCATTTATGTTTCTTTATTTTTTTTAATTTTCGTACACAGCAAATGCATGCAATAGACACATTAATAATATCAAACTACAAACCAAATAAAATGCAACGTCCGTATAAGAATTTAAAAAAAAAATAAGAAGACGCAAATTTTCCTAATTGATAAGTGCCTCTTATTGACTACTATGTCCGAACACTGATTTTGGCTTCGCAATAAAAAATGTAGTTTGATTTTACCATTTAAAATTTAGATTACTCAGCTGCTCGTATGAACAAAACGTGCATAGGCGATGTTTGCAAGTATGTTGAAATACAAAATAATACAGAAAATCAAATCAGATATGCCTTTTGTTAAAAAAAACAACAACAACTGTACCAAATTGTTAAATGCTTGCAGCGTCCGAACGCATCGACCTTGGCTTAAGATGCATATCTAAGTTGAATCTGTGAGCTACATGAATAGAAATATTTTCATCAATGTTCAGATTTCACTGAAACAAATCTTTTAAAATGAAGTTATTATGATAAGTTACATTATATACTGAAATGTTATTTTGTAGAATACAATCTCTACAAGGGTCCTTACTTATTTTAAGTAACTATATCCGATAAGGAACATTACATATTTTGTTACGTAATTATTCCCGATATGTGATATTACTAAGCTTATTTTTATTTTAGTGTAATAATTTCCGATAAAGGTAATTGCAGAAACAATTATGTACTTACTTGAATCGGCCCTCCCGCTACATGTAGTCTAAACAGAAAACAAAACCAACAAAGGTTGTCATCAGATCGTTAAAGTGTGTTCATCCTTTGTATTCACTGCAGGACCACCGGCCTACCCCCTTGGGGGACGACACAGCCTTTGTACCTTACCACCCGGGTAAGGTAAACGATGACTGGATACTGGAAGGGAGTCTCGAAGCTTCAAACCATCCAACAGCCACGGCGCCCTTTCCTGACGATTCGCGCATGCGCAGTAGGAATGTGGGTCGACTTGAGTCGTGGCGTCTCTATTTTACCTCTACCTTACCCATACATACAATCTCGTCCAATCTATGCCTTCAGCGCAGCTGTGTCAGCTCGGTATTTGTGCATAGCTGAAGAAGCAGTTAATCCCTGCAGACAACGTGGAATTGTGACATCTCTTCTGTATGAAAAAATACAACGCCCCCAGTTCCATGTCGCCCTTGTTTGTGAACCAACATATCATGTGCAGATTCGAAAGAATAAAAACGCGCTGAAGCTAGTACAACGTATGCATGTCTTCACGACTTCCCTTGATCTGGAAACTTATAAAACCTAAAATATTATCTAGGAACCTTGAACCAGTGATTTTAATAATCTATTGCTTATCCGTGTCGCTTTTGGAGTCTGTAGACGTCCGAACCGGTCGGGTTTACTTTCGTTAGATTGGGTTGGCGCCCTTTCTGTCGAAACTTCACCATATCGCCGCTAGGGGGTGTGGCCGGTGGTCGCCGATTTCAAAGGTACTGATAGTAATCCTCCGACCCAGTACTACCTAATTCACGATTAAGTCTTATGGATAGTGTAAGGTGCATGTGGAACGACGAGTGTTCCGGAATGTCTATGGTTGAGATTGTGTTGTGAAGCCAATTGGAGGGTATTTACTCATCAACTTTGGTCACCGCAAATCCATGAATCTACTCATCAACTTTGGTCACCGCAAATCCATGAATCTATACAACACCTTCTCCTTATTCTAAGATTAAACTATAATATTCATCTCTAGCTTTTTTATGCTGCCAGGTCATTTTATTGAGCTATGTGGTTCTCTTATAGTGAAACTACCACCAGGTGATTTAATCTAGTTTTTTTTTTCAAGAAGTTAACCCCCTCAGTACCGGGTGATAATTATCTTTTTTATATTTGTTGTCGACGATATCTTCTGTTCATACCCGTGGCACAAAAATGCCAACAGAAACGTACTGCCTATCTCTTCCCATTTACTCTCATTTGTACCACATACATGCACATTAAAAGACCCAAACCTTAGGGTTCTGGTTGGAAAACTCCTCCCAGACCTTTGGGGCTACAGAGAGTAGGACACTTTTGGGTGAAAATACCAAGTGCGTGGCTACTGCCAAGATATCTGATTCATCTAGCCTACATGGTATTTTTTTTTTTTTCGGTAAAGGGATCGACTATGTAGCTACCGGCAAGCTATTCCATTCGCACCTGTGGGCCACTTCGGCAAGGAAACAGTCAAATGCCGATGAAAAACCGTTAAATACCGTTGAAAAACCGTTAAATGCCGTTGAAAAAACCGTTAAAAGCTGTTGAAAAACCGCTAAATGACGTTGAAATGTCGTATATGACGTTGACAAAATCTTTAAATGACGCTGGAAAATAGTGAAATGCCGTTGAAAAACCGTTAAATGTAGTTGAAAAATCGTTAAATACCGTTGGAAAACCGTTAAATGCCGTTGGCCAGCAGCGCGCGCGGTGTTGTGTGATGTTCCCCCCTTTGGTGTGCGTGACAAGCGTGCTGTACTTGACCAGTCTGATGTATCTGATAATCGCAAATGACTCTGAACGGATCAATCCCTGCCTGTTCACTTGTTCACCAGAGTTGGTCGTCAACTGCGCAGCCTCATCCTCCACGTGACGTCAGCTCTAACATCATTTAGGTCACATCATATTCGTTTTATATCGTTCTCAAGAGTTAATATAGCCTGTCCGTCATGGTCTTGTGAATAAAACTGGTAGTGGTTATTAAAAGTCACTGAACATACACACATACATACATATATACATACACAGATTACATGCATATATACATACATACATACATATATAAATGCACAGATTACATGCATACATACATACATACATACATACATACATACATACATACATACATACATACATACATACATACATACATACACACATGCATTCATACATACATACATACATACATACATACATACATACATACATACATACATACATACATACATACATACATACACACATGCATTCATACATACATACATACATACATACATACATACATACATACATACATACATACATACATACATACATACATACATACATACATACATACACACATACTTCCACACATACCATATGTGTAGAGGCATGGGAGAACGCTCCAAGCGCCTTTTATTTTTATTTTTATTTTTATTTTTTTTAACGCCAGAAAATTACTTCTGAAGTTAACCAACATCAAAACTTATATATCTACGTAGAACCACACTGTGAGCGAGACGGGGTTGTGGGAAGGGGGTTTCTATGTAAATATATGAGATATAAGGGCGACTTCAACCATTCTTTTATAATGACGCTTGGAGCGTTCTCCCGCGATGCTACTCACACGCTCTTTCCCTTCATAAAGTGAGGATTATCAATAAGAAATACGACGGAAAAAGTCAGATATGTCTCGTTTCTAATGGATTCAGTGTCGAACCAATAGCTGTTCCCAACATACCACCGTACAGATAAAGTTGAAACTAACAACACCAGGATTTGCTCAGATCCATTTTAGATGTGCCTCCCTGATACGCGTATTCAGATACAGGCGAAGAACACCCTTCCATCATGTCCCCGTTTTATGCTTTACTGTTTCAAAGTTATGCGGACAAGAGGGCCCGTTTTCCATTGGATTGAATAATTTTCTATGCGAGTTTACTTTATGTAACACTTTCCGTTACACAAATAGAGGGACCAATGGGTATCAACACGAAAATAGTCTACAGTTAAATAATAAACAGACAAATAATAACAAACAAATAAACAAATAATATAAAATAGATAACAGGCATTACAGCATCTTGCTTAGGTATTTATCTAAATGAAACTTAGAGTTTCGAGACTGAACTACATTGCACTGCCTCTGCAGGAAGTTTATTCCGTTCATTAACTACACGGTTGGCGAAGTTGTTTCTACGAACTTCCAAATTAAATCCATACCAACACGAAAATAGTCTGGATCGCAAATGTCCAGCTTCATACCACACCCAGCCAGAGAATTCCGATTCGGGAGGGGCGAAGGGCGGTTGAGTATCGTATCTAGTGATAGGACGATACAAAAAAAAAACTTGTAACGATTCCGATACCAGTTCCGATACTGCCCTAAACTCCCGATTCCGATAATCGAGTAACAAATGTAAAGTATTTGTCTCCCAAACCGCGACCTAAAAATAACGGTAAATCACATTCACTGAAGGTTTGGATCAGTGACCTGAAAATAACGGTAAATTACATTCACTGAATGTTTGGAGCAGTGTCA
>NC_134779.1:32439531-32454531 GCF_046742065.1 Oratosquilla oratoria | reverse complement strand
TACTTGTGGGGGCGATTGGCAAAGTGATCATACTGCTGAATGGTCACACTCAAAGGTCGCTCGATATTTCTCCGGTGAACGATAGGCAAATGAGCTGCAGCACGTATTTTGCGTCTGTAGAATGAGAAGGAACTAGGTGAAGCGTCAGCTGTAGGTGAGGGTTGGCCGCAGGCTGTCTTGGCGAGTAGGTCCACCGTCTCGTTGCTAGTTATTCATACGTGAGAAGGGATCCACAGGAAGTGTATAACAAGGGAGTGCTCAAGGGCTGTGGCTAGCTGAAATAGAATGTGAGTCACTAGGTTATGGGATTCTGATTTTTGGGAAGACAAGGCACAAAGAGCAGATTGGGAGTCACAGATTATCAGGCCATTACTACCAATACGTAACAATAAATTGACAGCATCCAGGAGTCCGTGGAGTTCGCAGGAAGTTGAGCTAAGAAAACCTGGTAGTCGGCGTCCAACCCAGCCTCCATGGGGTGGAACCATACTAGGCGAGTAGACGGCGCAGCCCGTGTTTCCGTCCGGTTGCAGCGCCCCGTCTGTGTATATTGTATGGACAGCTGGGAGGGAAGAGGTCACTTTGGCGATGGTTTCTAGAGCTAGTTGCTTGTGTAGTTGGGGCAGGTCACTCTTGTAGGTTGGTGTATAGGTGACAGCGGGGAACTGAACAAATGCCAGGCATTACAGCATCTTGGTTAGGTGTTTATCTAAACGAATCTTAAAGCTTTGAACTGAACTACATTGCACTGCCTCTGCAGGAAGTTTATTCCACTCCTTAACTACACGGTTGGCGAAGTTGTTTCTACGGTATAATATTATTTAATTTTCGGAGTATTGATGTGCCACGTTATGTTTTCATGGTGTCGGGTCAAAGTGGGGTTTTAGAAATTGAATGGTAATTTGGTGTGATAAACTGAACAGATCGAACTATATTTGTAGGTTACAAAGGATTACAAAGGTGGAGCATGCCGACAGGAGACCTTTTGGTCCATAAGTAGCTTTTACTGGACACAAATAAGTGTATGGCCCCGTAACATTTTTTTTAGTCAGTTAGGTTTATTCAACAAAATAAAATACAATTTATACATACATATATACAATTTTTTTTTACAAAATTGCTTGTTGAAAAGGAAGAGCGTGAAGCAAGGCTTATGGGGAATTGCTCTCCCTCTAAGGAAAGAATTATCTTTATTTTATTTATTTATTTTTGTTACATGTTAGTATGACATTGGAAGCTAACCTCATTAAGTTTACAAGACAAGTTTATTTGTCAAACTCAATAAAGAAAACAAAGAGCGGGGAGACAATTATACGCGAATACAATTTGACCGAAATCTCAACTCAAAGTATCACAAAAGCATTCCGTTCCGTCCCGTTTGGAATGTCATCACATTTTAGATAAATTTATCAATTTAATTTATTATATGGTTTATTATACAACAATACATTTAATTTATTGTACAATAATAAATTTAATTTATTATACAATATTAAGTTTGATTCAATATCACCAAACGCTCGTAAGAGACCCAAGAATATAAACTTCATTTACCCCCCGCCCATTAATGTTCTGTTCATTAAAACCAACGTGGTGAGGTACAAAGGGTGCATTGTTCCTTAGGGGACAGGTCGGTGGTCCTGCAGTAGACCCTTAATTAAGCTGCGTTTCCACAGAGCGAGTCTCAGCTGATTCTTCTCAGCCGTCGTGAGTTCGTTTAAGCAGAAACGCCGCCGGTTGCAATCTTTCGTTTTTTCAATTTTCAGAAGTCAAATTGCCTTCGCGTCGTGTACTGAGAAACTGAATAGTGAAATGAAAGGAGCTAAACCTTTATCGAATGTCAGACAGATTGTTGAAGTGTTCTTAGGGAAGTCTAGAATGCTGCAAGCAAAGTCTCCTTCTAGCCATTCAAATTAACAACATTTGGCGAGAATCGGCCTGGACTCGCTCGGTGGAAATGCAGCCTTATAGCTGCAATCGTGTACACGCAAACTCGAGTGCACACACACACACACACACACACACACACACACACACACACACACACACACACACACACACACACACACACACACACACACACACACACACACACACACACAATATGCAACACAACCATATTACATAGATCAACGACACACAAACGCCGCGGCCCCTGTTAGCCTTGCCGGCGCTCAAAATCCGGGAATCATGCCAGAGATTATGTGGCGCTGTTCATCTTGATTGCCCTATGTCGTACCTCGGGCGTTCGAACTCTCGTCACGGCACAAGTGTGCTGCATGTCAGAATATTTGATTAATGGTGGCGGAGGGGAGGGGGATTGGTGAGTAGTTGTAGTTCTTTGGGTTTATTTAAAACAAGAGCTTTAGCCATGTTATCTCCCAGTGGACTTCCGTCTCTGCCATAGAAAATGTTTCAAGTTATAGATAATATTTCACCAATGCCACAAACTGATGCTGTCCACTTTGACCGAGAGGATAGGTGTTTGCTGTGCCAAGTCGTAGTATTACTAGTTGATCGGTCACTACGAGCTTTGAGCTCTCATCGGGAAGGGTAATAGTTATTGATCACAGGGTCAGCACTTTATCCAAGACCATGGTGAATCACACGCGAAAGCTGAAGATTGTGGGTCAGTGACGTGAGGTTGGGGATATGGAAAATAAACCCAAAAACGTAGAGTGGGATGGAAGTATGACGTAATTTAGGAATTTAATATCTTATTTATTTGTATGCTGACATTTTGTAACGTTAGTAAACAGCATAGAAAAAATAATCAAAGGTTTGGGAGTCTATGCCATATACATATGGAAATAAACTTCATATGCTTTAATCTGTTATCCTCGTAATTTCATATATCATGTTTCTATATCTGTCTATCTTATTGCCATTAAATCCAAATAATATGTGTGTCAGAAAATCTGCATTTTTTTCTTCAAGTCCATCAGATTTTAATTTAGTTACCCCTAAATTTGCAACAAATTTATCGCTTTCTACGTCTAAGATTTAACAAGATTGAAGGAAGAGGGCTAACTTTAACATTTTAATAATTTTCAATGTAATATTTCCTTGTACAAGCATTTGATTGAATATTTTCAGGATATACACAACGCTATCAGCATATTTTTTCTACTGAGTCACACAAAGAAGCAAAATCACAAAGCACGTCAACTCCATCTCAGCTGCGTTAATAAAATACGGAATAACTTCAAAAAACATCAACATCACACCCAAGAGCTCCTAGCTAGTTATGGTTTCTTGCAAGATGCACTTTTTTCGCTTTGTTCTATCCTCCGTCAAACTATTCTATTCACCTCCTCTGGCATATCCCCTAAAGCGAAGAAGTGGAGGGGAGCTGGCTTCGGCTGGTGGTGGCTCCACCAGGTGCTGGAGGTGGATGGTTTGAGCGAGAGTCGGGTAGAAGTTTGTGGGTGTTTGGAGAGTGCGTTTAAGGGCTCGGGGCCGCTTGTGGTCAGGTATGGGGAGTCCGCGGGGGACGGGGAGAGCAAGAGGAGGCATTTGCCCCCCCATCCCCTGGAATTAACGGAAAATAAAAAAAAAATGCAAGGAAAATACAAAACGAATAAAAATTACATGGAAAATGCAAAATGAATAAAATACCATGTACCTTTATCAACTGTTTATTACCGTAAATATTATGCCTATGTGGCCAATTTGAAGTATCTTGATATAAATATATACCATATATGCATAGTATCTTTAATTTTGCCCCTGCCTACAAAAATTCGTGTAGGTAGGGGTTGTTTTGAGGGCCAGTGTAGTGGAAATAAAGCTTGTGTTAGGAGGATAGTGACCAGTCTAGAAAGATGCACGAACTGACAGATTTTTTTTTCTATTGTTTGAGGAGCTGTACAATTCGAACCTCGACCTTGTCCGGAACTGTTCGAACGCAGGATAGACGGTGAGTCCACGGCATGATGCCACTGCAGTGAAGACACCCAGAGGAAATTGATGTATCATACACACAGTGATGTCATTAAGTCACTTAAGGTGGAAAGTGGTCGGGGCCATATCCTAAGCTCTGCATCGTGGCAAGGGTTCGAATATCCACCACGACGGGCCTCCGACCGTCAGCCGAGGTAAGCCTCAACCCTATCCACGGGAATAACCTACCCACTATACAGCTTAAGCTCACGAGCCCGGTCGATACTCGAACTACAGACCCCGCGATTACAAGCCCAGCGCGCTACCACTGTACTAGCCAGAAGGCACGTGATAGATATGAGGGGAGGCTATAAAAATAATAATAATTAAATAAATAAATAAATAAAATAAAATGGAAGAGGATGGACATAAGAGGAACAAAACAAAGAAAATTAATAGAAAAAAAAGCAAAAAACAAAATCGAAAACTCTGAGAGTTACAACTATTAAGGTCGGATTTTGATATAAAATATCTTGATCATAGACTCCGCCCACTGTAGAAAATGTGATGTGATTGGTTGGATCTTTTGTCAGTAAGACTGTAGATAACAGCGATCAAGGATTAATAAAACATTTTATATTTGTTCTTTTTATTTTTATTTGATCAACAATTTCCTTAATATGAGATTGGTTTGCATATAAAATCAGAAAAAAGTAATCAAATTACTACAGTGACCAAAGCAGTGGCCAATCTTCCTATCACGAATTAATAATTTTGGAATAAAACAAAAGCTAGATCTTTCTAAGCTGTGTCAGATGGACCATTTTGTGTCGTCTATTTTGCAGAACCATGGTAAGATCTCTGCATCAAAACAGTGACACATAACGTGAATTATCGTGCATCATTTATGTCTTTACAGCTACGGCGACATGACGTCATCGTAGGCTCTCCTGGTTATGACTACGACGCTTATTCGTCAACTGTAATTCCACAGCAAAACGAAATTCCAATTTCAGTTTTAGTCTTAATTTGAACGATGCGATTTACGTAAAAAATTAAATATCTCACGCACAAGGAAACCCATAAATATTATGTTTTCAAACGAGGACAGCAACATTGAGAGACTGTTATACGATGTAGAAAAAAATGAGAGAAAAATATAAAAATATGATAAAGTGAAAGAAGTAGAAATATGAAATAAAGTACAAACACCAAGGAATGTAACACACACACACACACACACACACACACACACACACACACACACACACACACACACACACACACACACACACACACACACACACACACACACATATTATACCTATATATATATATATATATATATATATATATATATATATATACATATATATATTTATACATATATATTTATATACATATATATATATGTATATGTATATATATATATGTATATATATATATATATATACACATATATATACATATATATATATATATATATAAAATGTGTGCATATGTGTATATGAAATATCTTGTAGTTCATTTCAACTATAGGCAACAAAAATCTGTTTTATTATTGCTGATTATTCTCGGTGTGTGTGTGTGTGTGTTTGTGTGTGTGTGTGTGTGTGTGTGTGTGTGTGTGTGTGTGTGTGTGTGTGTGTGTGTGTGTGTGTGTGTGTGTGTGTGTGTGTGTGTGTGTGTGTGTGTGTGTGTGTGTGTGTTGCTCCCCGCAACCTACGTCACCTTCACTTGGGTGACCTCAGCTGAAGAAAATCGCCTGGCAGACTCAAATGGGCAGACTTCAGGGGAGGCGAGACCACCTCAGACTCGATTAAACGCTGTCAAGACATTTGAGGGTCAAATCTGTGCCTCGTCTGAGACGATGCTTCCAGAAGCTTCTGTCCCGCGCGGTTCCGATGAGGATGTCACGCGCGCAGTCGACTTCATAAGACTAAAGCCACAGGATCTTGGCTCTTTATATAATCTTTTATGGTTTCCTCAGGACGATTTGAGTCAGGTGGAAGGGAGGAAGGCGTGGTGGTGGGGGGGCTATATCCCTGGGGAGAAGCAGGAGGCGGAGAAGGAGCTCTGGCTGGCGATGGCACTGAGGGCCATATAGGTGGCTATGACGCCTCCCGAGATACCTAGGATAACCACTGTGCACAGTGCTACTCGCGTTGGGATACTGAGCCTGAAGTAAGACATTTGTACAAGAATAAATAAAGAGATAAATCAATAAATAAACCATCAAAATAAATAAATCAATTACCCAAGAAATAAGTAAATACATAAGACCATAAAAACATCATTTATGAATAAATTTATTAACAAATGTTCAATAAGTGAATGAATGGATGAGTGAATAAGTAAATGAATAAATTGATATGTAGATAGACAAATTAGATAAATATTTAAATTAATAAATAGATGAATATATTAATTGATCAATAAATAAACAAATACATAAATAGAAATGTAGGTCAAGAAATAGGGAATCAAACAAGCAAACAAGGAAAGAAGTATAGAGGTACATAATTATATAGATATACAAGTACGTATATATATATATATATATATATATATATATATATATATATATATATATATATATATATATAAGATGACCCGTCCGTGTATAAAATATCCTGTTACGTTTGAGTTAGCTTTGTGATCAAGACCCTGCGGGTCGAAACGTTAAGGCGTGAAATTCTCCCATTACTCCTCGTCTACTTCTTTCACCTTCGATCATATATATATATATATATATATATATATATACTGTATATATATATATATATATGTATATATATATATATATATACATATATATATATATATACAAACACACATAAGGCATATTCAAAGATCATTCGTTGAGTCCTTACTTCCTCCTGGCCTCGGGGGCGTCGCAGAGCCTCATGTAGCAGATGGGCGGCAGGATGAATGACATGATGCAGCCGCTCGTGGCCCCGATGACGGCCATGATTCTCCCGAAGTCCGGGATGCCGAGGGCCACCACGATCCCTACAAGGACGATGCTCGTCCTTACGAGGCACCGGCGCCAACCGAAGGCTGTCGAAGAGGTGGAGGAAGGTCGTTAGAGGAGTTGGTAGGTACGGGGGAGGTGTTGTCGCCGATAGTTTATCAGTGGTTTTGTCCCATACGGTTGTTTTAGGATGTTGTTTTGTCAAAGGGGGGTGAGAGAGAGAGAGAGAGAGAGAGAGAGAGAGAGAGAGAGAGAGAGAGAGAGAGAGAGAGAGAGAGAGAGAGAGAGAGAGAGAGAGAGAGAGAGAATGGAAGCGAGGGGAGGAGATGAGTTATAGCTGCGGTGGTAACAAATGTGACGCCAATCATTAGGCAAAATGTAACTATAATTATTGCTACTACTCACTGCGACACTGCGTCTGACCCAGGGCGGTGGGCGAGATGCAGGAATGACCCGTCATCCAGGAGGAGCCAAGATAAGAGGGAAGGAAGAGGGTGGAGGGGAGTGGAGGATATGGGGATGGTATGGGCGGGAGTGATTTTTATGCCTTTGTTTTTTGGCTACCTCCCTTGCATGTAAGGGTTAAAAAGGCTTTGGTATATGTACTGTATGTATGTATGTATGTATGTATGTATGTATGTATGTATGTATGTATGTATGTATGTATGTATGTATGTATGTACTCGTATGTATGTACGTATGTATGTATGTATGTATGTATGTATGTATGTATGTATGTATGTATGTATGTATGTATGTATGTATGTATGTATGTATGTATGTACTCGTATGTATGTATGTATGTATGTATGTATGTATGTATGTATGTATGTATGTATGTACGTACGTACGTATGTATGTATGTATGTATGTATGTATGTACGTACGTATGTATGTATGTATGTATGTATGTATGTATGTATGTATGTATGTATGTATGTATGTATGTATGTATCACAAGACGAAAATGTAGTAGCACATTTAGTAAAATGTTTTAAATTACCCACTGTCGGAGAAACAAAGCAAAAGAAACAGACGAACTGTATATTTCGACCACTACTGTGGTCCTCTTCAGCAGATAGATACAAGGTAAGATGTATCTATCTGCTGAAGAGGACCACAGTTGTGGTCGAAATATACAGTTCGTCTGTTTCTTTTGCTTTGTTTCTCCGACAGTGGGTAATTCAAAACATATGTATGTATGTATGCATGTATGTACGTACGTTTGTATGTATGTATGTATGTACTCGTATGTACGTACGTTTGTATGTATGTATGTATGTATGTATGTATGTATGGATGTATGTATGTACGTCTGTATGTATGCATGTATGTATGTATGTATGTATGTATGTATGTATGTATGTATGTATGTATGTATGTATGTATGTATGTATGTATGTATGTATGTATGTATGTATGTATGTATGTATGTATGTATGTATGTATGTATGTATGTATGTATGTATGTATGTATGCAATAAGAACACTAGGAACGTGTGTTTTATAAATGCAAGGTAACCACTTAAGAAAATAAACAAACGGATCAGAGCGCTTTCGTATATTACATCTTCAGTGTAAATTACAAAGAAAGAGGGTACAGCAAACATAATATAGTAGGACAATAGTATAAGGAACTCACTAGGAAAGGTTGTGGAAATCACTAGGAAAGGTGGAATTAACTAGGAAAGGTTGTGGAACTCACTAGGAAAGGTTGTGGACGAATTGTCCGGGCGTGGGTCACACGTCCAGCATTCTTACATTTTGTAATTATTGGCTATTTCTTTGCAAATATAATTATCAATTTTGTACAATCCTAAGTTAAGGTTAAAGTTATTATCATTTGTGATTTTAATCAGGCAACTTTCAATTAAATTCCTTTCGACAAAATTATTGTTGAAAGTAATCACTCTAGCGTTTTCCCAGTTGATAGGGTGATTAAAAGTGCTTAAATGTTTAAAAATGGCACTTGACTCATTCCCGTCTTTGACACATTTCTTGTGTTGTTTTATCCTGACAGAAAGATCTTTTGCCGTTTGCCCGATATAGAATTTATCACATATTTTGCAAGGAATTTTATACACACAGCCTTTTTGGCAATTTTTAGAATAATTAATTAGGTATTATTTGATAGTGTTATTGTTTCTGAAGGCTACATTGATGATAATAACTTTAACCTTAACTTAGGATTGAACAAAATTGATAATTATATTTGCAAAGAAATAGCCAATAATTACAAAATGTAAGAATGCTGGACGTGTGACTCACGCCCGGACAATTCGTCCACAACCTTTCCTAGTGAGTCCACAACCTTTCCTAGTGATTTTCTCAACCTTCCTAGTGAGTTCCTAATACTATTGTCCTACTATATTATGTTTGCTGTACCCTCTTTCTTTGTAATTTACACTGAAGATGTAATATACGAAAGCGCTCTGATCCGTTTGTTTATTTTCTTAAGTGGTTACCTTGCATGTATGTATGTATGTATGTATGTATGTATGTATGTATGTATGTATGTATGTAAGTTAGTATGCATGCACGTATGTATTAATCCAACGTCTGTAGAGGTACTCACCATGTTCAATACCGCAAAAGTCCTCGACGTTCTGCGCGACCGGGTTGAGGACGATGATGTAGGTGATGAAGAGGTGAAGGAGGATGAGGATCTTGACGATAGTGACGCTGGGGCCCTCGACCGAGAGCAGGATGTTTCCGTGAACGCCTCCGCCGAAGGCCACGTAGCCGATGGTGGCCAGGGGGAGGTACATCAACATCAACACTGAGGAGACGAATTGGAATGTGCCAATACTTTTGTGTTCAATTGTTTTTCTGTGTATTCGTTTGTTTGTTGATTGGTCAGTTAGTTAACTGATTCGTTTGTTTATTTATTTATGTACTTGTTTCTTTGTTTATTTGTATGATTATTTGTTGGTTTTGTCGATTCGTTTTTACGTGCACTGGAAGGGAGTTTAAGAGCATGGATGTATATATTTTTTAGCATACACGGGGGTTGGTGAGTTTAAAAGTTAAGTGATATCTTTTTGATACTCACAAAGGTGATACGGAATGGGTGACTGCAAAAATATCAATGCCAAAGATAGATTTGGTCAACCTGTGAAACATGCAATCAAAGTAACGATATAAAACCCTGATGGGATTCTCAAACGAGATGATCCTTTAGAAGTCTGGGAGCCCAAGGCTAGAGTCTCGGTACTGGACTAGATCTTTGGAAAAACACACACACACACACACACACACACACACACACACACACACACACACACACACACACACACACACACACACACACACACACACACACACACACACACACACACACACACACACACACACACACGCTTGTATGTATATACTAGAATCATTAGCTTTCATCTTCTGTCTCGAACTATCCATATGTAAATCAAAACCAAACCACTGACATCTTTAGAGGTCATACCATCACCAAGTAGGACTGGTGATGAAGATGATGGTGGTGATGAATGAGGCTATTAGGACTTCTTCGATAGTCCACGGGAGATCTGGAAAAGATGAAGAACCCTTGCCATGGAAGGACCCAAAGAACTAAGTCCTCGAACTCACTTGCGAAGGTGAGAACGACGCTCTTCCAGAACTGACTTCGGTCCTTCATGTCGTTCTGGATGGTCGGGAAGGTGCAAGCGCCCCCGAAGGAGAAGAGGATGGTGGCATAGCCGAGGAAGAAGGACGAGAGGGTGGGCAGATCGTAGGAGGGTTCCTTGAGATCGGGGAGTTCGACGCCGATCTGTACGATGACAACGAGGCAGGCCAAGAAGGTCGTGAACATAGAGACGAAGGACATCCACCTGGAAGGACAAAGCGGGGGAGTGCTTGAGCATTTTGTTCTATCTGGCAGTTAAAGTCGTTCTCCCTCTCCTTTTCCGAAAGAGGCGGGGCTTATCTAAACTTTCTCTTTTTCTGCAATTAACCACTTAAGCAGCTTGTTCTGACTAAAGTCGTTCTCCCTCTCCTTTTCCGAAAGAGGCGGGGCTTATCTAAACTTTCTCTTTTTCTGCAATGAACCACTTAAGCAGCTTGTTCTGACTAAAGTCGTTCTCCCTCTCCTTTTCCGAAAGAGGCGGGGCTTATCTAAACTTTCTCTTTTTCTGCAATTAACCGCTTAAGCAGCTTCTTCTAACTACCACTGGACGATTTTATATAAAAACCGTAAGTATGTGAATACCTGAGTCAATAATAAACCGATACAAATATGGATTAACATACAAGTAGATCCCCCTATATAAAAGTAGATATAAAAAAACATATTCATTAATAGAAACACTCTTTATTGTCTGCATGTTTTATGGAGTCAAAATTTCGGTGATTCAGCATTCTATTATAATGAGCGATAAATCTCCCCTCAGAAAAGAATGTCAAGATGAATCTCCTCTCAGAAAAGAGTGTCAAGATGAATCTCCCCTCAGAAAAGAATGTCAAGATGAATCTCCCCTCAGAAAAGAATGTCAAGATGAATCTCCCCTCAGAAAAGAATGTCAAGATGAATCTCCCCTCAGAAAAGAATGTCAAGATGAATCTCCCCTCAGAAAAGAATGTCAAGATGAATCTCCCCTCAGAAAAGAATGTCACCTTCCTTAACTCTTCCCTCTGCCGCTTCATAACAATAAATCCTACGTGAGATATTTTCCCAAAGGTTAGAAGTCATGTTTATTGCTGACAATCTACAGTACATGTTTTCTCTCTGCGCACGCGCTGATGCATGTGTCTTCGCGCGCGCGCGTGTGTGTGTGTGTGTGTGTGTGTGTGTGTGTGATTCCCCTTGGTCTTTGGATCACGTGTTGGACTCGTGACCGACAACTATTTCCCTCTCGGAAGAGAGCTCAGAGCTCGTATGACCGATCTGTGGGTAATGCTATGACCTTACACGGACACACACCCCCAACTCCCCGCCCACGAGAGTTGGAGTAACGACTCGAAGCGTAACGATACTGAAATAATTTCAGCCGTGGGCAGGATTCGACCCAGGTGCCGCCGGCACCACCGTACTGACAGTCTGGGACTCTACCAACCGCGCCACCGAGTCGTGTGCGTGTGTGTGTAAAAGAGAGAGAGAGAGAGAGAAAGAGAGAGAGAGAGAGAGAGAGAGAGAGAGAGAGAGAGAGAGAGAGAGAGAGAGAGAGAGAGAGAGAGAGAGAGAGAGAGATTCACCAGGGTCTTGGATCACGTGTTGGACTCGTGTTTGACAGTACCCCCTACCCCCCTGTATGAGAGCTCAGAGCTCATATATGACCGATCTATGGGTAATGCTGTGACCTTACACGCACACACACACACACCCAACTCCCTGCCCACGAGAGTTGGAGTAACAACCCGCAGCGCAGCGATACTGAAATTATTTCAGCCCCGGCTGGAACTCGAACCCGGACCTTCATGGTGGCAGCCGGGAACTCTACCAACTGCCCCACGAGTGTGTCACTGCGCCACAAGTATACGAGTGTGTGTGTGTGTGTGTGTGTGTGTGTGTGTGTGTGTGTGTGTGTGTGTGTGTGTGTGTGTGTGTGTGTGTGTGTGTGTGTGTGTGTGTGTGTGTGTGTGTGTGTGTGTGTGTGTGTGTGTTTAAATTACTCTACCTCACTCCATCACATGTTTACTCCCTTCCATGTCAGGTGACATTTTACCCTCTGACCGTCGCTAGGCCATTATCCATCTTTGTGGGACCCTGTCTCCTCTAAAGAGATCATTCCTTTCCGTAGTGATTGCCACTTCCCACAGCATTCCATGTAGCCACCCAACTATTCAATTCATATCCGTGGCGCCCCATCAATGGGGGAAGGATATTCGGGTGAGGCCGACTGGACGTCCTTGAGGAATGTTGCGTCACAAGGTACAAGAAGGAGGAGGAGAGGGAGGAGGGGAGGAAGAGGAGGAGGAGGGGCAAGAAGGAGAAGAAGGAAAAGGGAGAAAATAAGGAGAAAAATTAAAAGGGATACGAAATATAAAGGAAATTTATATATATCAATATTGAGAGAATATGTAGGCCGTATATTTTCTATTAGACACATGTTGGATGTGACGACTAATTTTGTATTACAAAGCCTGTTACCAGTATTCTCCACTCTCTTCACGATTTTTTAACCTAAAGCCTGGCAATAACTTCTAGTAGGTGGCCATTCTAGTTGCTGACGAGGTAGCAGTAGTAAAGCAGAGAGCCTACGCTAGGAGACGCTGATTAGTTGCAGCCGAAGCCGTCACTTATGCCATATGCGCTCCCTTGGACTGTTGGAGCAGGTAATAGTCACAGATGGAAATCAGAGAGAATGCCGGATTCGAACCCATAACTAAGCGAATGCGAGACCAGCACGCTTCCGATTACGCCACTACAGTACAATAGCATTGGTAAGCTCTTCCCAGAACCTGGAATTATGCTTCTCCGGTGCCTTTCTCAGGAGAGTTTATTTTTTTCAGGCTTCCGAAGTGGGTACGAGTTCGATTGGTGACGTACTTAAAGGGAGAGGAGGCTATCAAAATAGGTCACAGTTTCACTAAGAGTGAGAGAGGTCAAAATGGCCCTTAGATTAGGGGAAGTCACAGTTTTGTTCTGAGTGGAAAAGGGAGACAATTACGGGAGACTACAACCGCTTTGACTATGATTTGCCTTACTGGCTACGAACTACCTCATACTAAATACCGGTTCCAGATCTTCGGCCTGGATCGCATTCATAAAACTTAGTTCATTTATGAGTAAAACTTGTAGTGTGGGGAGCCTGTGTGTGTGGTGTGACAGGACCTTTGTTTTTGTGTTCTTCTCGAGGTTGTTGGTGATGTTAACTCAATGGTCTTGTCCCACGTGGCATCTCGGAACTCCCTCATAACGGTGATACCTAATCTCCCGTCACACTATCACGCTTCTCGTCAAATGTTGTGAATTCGAACACTTGGAAAAAGACTTCGTTTACAGTGTTCTAGACTTCCCTAGGTCTATAATTTAACAATGTTTCTAACATTCGTATTAGTTTAACTTCTTTTAGTTCGCCATTGAACTTGTCAGTATATGAGGCAAAGGTGATTTGATTAAAAAAATATCTTAACCCAAATCTTTTCTATTCAAACGAACTCACTTGAGTCGCGTATGTGCAACGGGGGCTTTAGGCGGATGGGCAAGTTCGTTGTTGTGATGCTTATATAAGTAGATAGAGGGCCTTGCGGTCTTCTTTTTTTGTAGATCAGCCCATACAAAACACGAGAACGCTGAAGGTTGTCTTCCAACTGACGGGGGGACATTCCTTAATAACTACTGGCTAGTTTTCTTACGTTTGCAATGAATGATAAATTTCAATTGAGAACTGGAGTTTCGAAATTAAATCATTCTCCTATTCAGTGCGTTTGTTACCTCCCCCAATGTGAGCGTTGTTGTGACCTCTCCCAGTGGTGATCATGTGACTTATCTGAATAGCCACCTCTCCTGTTAAATACTGCACCCTTCAAACAATATTACAAAGGCGGAGCATGCCGACAGGAGACCTTTTGGTCCATATCTACCTACCAAGCGTCCCTAATAATGAAACTCGTTGACAAAATATCTGAAGAACCGATATTTCGGATTTCGTAATTAACTTACCAATGCTACTTTCTCGTTAGCATCATGAATGACAGCCTACCAAGAAGTTATTGCCAGAAATCAGGGAGAAAATCAGAAAACATAGCTAAATTATGTAATGTAAAATTAGTCATCACTTCCAGTTGTAATTACTATTGTTATTACCATTTTGTTATTATTATAGTTATCATTATCACTATTGTGACTATCATTATTGTTACTATTACTATTAATACTATTACTATTGGCAGCAGCAGTAATAACAATGACAGCAAAAGTTGACAGTAAAAGAGGTATTAGTAGTAGAATCAATAGTAGTACAAATAGTAATAAGACCAGTATCAGTTACACTATTAGCATAATTCCAAGTACGACCACCAATCTTACTATTGACAGTATTATCAATAATACCAACCATAGTCGTATTAGGCGTAACAATACCATCATCAGCAACAAAGGGATTTTGTTTCCATACCAGAAATCCTTTGGCTTAACAACATCAGCAACAAAAGGATTTTGCTTCCTTACCAGAAATCCTTGGGCGTCCCGATCC
>NC_134779.1:32419531-32429531 GCF_046742065.1 Oratosquilla oratoria | reverse complement strand
AATTAAGACCACCACTTTTGCCCTTTGTGTTTGGACAGCTAGGAGCAACTGACAGTCACCACTGCACCGCGGTGGAGCGTTGGGTGTTGATCTTGTTTCGTAAGTTCGAAGTCTTTGATAAATGCCACTTGTCCTGGCTGTCTGAGGACACAGGGCAAAGGTGGTGGCTTCGGAGGCAGTCCGGGGACGTTGAGGTAACCATCTATTTGCATTTAGCCAAAACCTCATCCTCTCTCTCTCTCTCTCTCTCTCTCTCTTTGTTTTTTTTTTTTTTTTTTTTTTTTTTTTTTTTTTTTTTTTTTTTTTTTTTTTTTTTTTTTTTTTTTTTTCAATGAATTCCGACCTCGCGCCGAAAAAAAGGGTGGAGAATTATGGAGAGACAGAAGTCGAAAGTGATCAGCACTCTTAGTTGAGTCGAGATTAGTTCCCATACTTGTCCTGGCTGTCCGACCACACAGGGCAAAGGTGGTGACTCCGGAGACAGTCCGGTGACGAAGTAATTTTTTTTTTTTTTTTTTTTTTTTTTCAAAACAACTTCACCCCGAAGAAGCTCATGGAGATGGTAAAGGAGATTTATGGTAAACAGGAAAACGGAGTGGAAGTTCAAGTCTAGAATGACCAGCATTCTTCATTGAGTGAAAATCCGTCTTTAATCATAAAAGACTGCTTCATGACTCCAGACCAGCGTTTCTGAACCTTAGTGTTTCCCGGAACCCTAAAGTTCCGCAAAAGGTCCCTAAGGGTTCCGCGAGAACAAGTGAGATAAGCTAATGCACTTTTGATTTTTTTTTACTTAATTTCATATGCGTAATATAATTAAACACGCGCGACATATTCTTGGTTATTGTAATAATGTAATATAGACATCATCCTATCTAACCTATTATTACGATGAAAATAAAATGAGAAAGATATGGTATGTGTGTTTTTTTGTTTGCGCAGGGGTTCCTTGAGACATGCAATTTATTCTAAAGGTTACGCAAGGGTAAAAAGGTTGAGAAACGCTGACAAAGACTCTAAGGTCTCCTAAAGTACCAAATATACCGAATTGTGTAACTAATACCCACACACAGGAAACGCAAGTTTATAATTATCGAACATCATATATAACGTCTAATTTCACCCACAAAGACTCGGGGTTGTATTTCATCAAACGCATCCCTGTGACATAATACGTGAAGAGCATACACCAAGAGACACTGAGCTCTCTTGGACTGTTGGGACAGGTGACTAAGTGTCACTGCTGGGAAACGGAGAGGAGGAGTGCGGGATTCGAACCCACAATTAAGCGAATGTGAGACCAGCACGCTACCGATGACGCGACCAGCGATGTATAATACCATGATTATGTCCATCTACTTTCAAAGGATAAAATATTTCTGCGTCTTATATGCTAAATAAGATAATTTTTTTCTAATCTCTATTTCAGTATAAGATACCCATATTTTAATCTGTATGGCATGACCTACTATGTCTTATATTGCGAATAAGATACCCGCTTTGTATGTCTATGACAAAATCTACTGCGTCTAATATGGCGACAATTATACCCATTTTCTATGTCTATGACATCACCTACTACGAGTAATATGGTAAGAAATATATCCTCTTTCTATGTCTATGTCATTATGTGTAATATAGTGAATAAAATGCTTCTATGTCTATGGCACCATCTACTGCGTCTAATATGGCGACAATTATGCCAATTTTCTATGTCTATGACATTACCTACTGCGTGCAATATGGCGAAAAATATATCCATTTTCTATGTCCATGGCATTTTGTGTAATTTGGTAAATAAAGAGCCCATTTTCTATGCCTATGGCACCCTCTCCTGCGTTTAATATTCCGTATAGGATATCCACCTTACCATATATATATATATATATATATATATATATATATATATATATATATATTATATATATATATATATATATATATATATATATATATATATATATATGGCATTACCTACGGCGCCTTATATGATAAACAGACTCTCTACTTTCCTGTATCAGTTGTAGCCTACTATCTACTGCCCCTCGGAGGCCGAATATCCTTCTGGTATCAGCCTCTTCATGATTAGATTGTAGAGGATGGTGATCCGGTCGTAACCAGAATGTTTGTGGGCGTCGCTGTGGAACGCTGGTTTCGATCTCACCAAGCGAATTCGTGGTCGAATGCACCCGATGCAAGTGACTGTTACCTATCGTGGCAGCCGCAACACAAAAGGTAAAGGTGATGTTTCGCTTGCAACTAAATGAGTCTTGTTACGTGGTCTGGACTATCTCACTATCACAAAAAGAGGAAAGACTGAAGTAAAAAAGAAAAAGAAAGGAAGAAGAGGAAGGAGAAAAAGAAGAAAAAAGAAGAGGAAGAAGAAAAGAAGAAGAAAACGAAGAAAAAGATGATGAAGATATATATATATATATATATATATATATGTATATATATATGTATATATATATATATAGGCATATATATGTATTTATATATATACATATATACATATATATATACATATATATATATATATACATATATATATATATATATATGTGTGTGTGTGTGTGTGTGTGTGTGTGTGTGTGTGTGTGTGTATTTATGTATTTATGTATATATATATATATATATATATATATATATATATATTACACACACACATACACACAAACATATATATGCATATAAATGAGGTCCTATGATTTTCCTGAACGACAAAGTTAAAGTAATCCATACACGAGTGAAGACGGGGAGAACTTAGAGGTAGGAAGAGGAAGAAAAATAATTAATAATCATCTCAAACTATGCATCATCACACGCGACAAAGGTGCGAAAAAGAAAACCATAAATCCGAGGCAAAGGAGACGACACAAAGATCTAAAACTGTTAATGGACGAGAATCGCAAAGGCGAACTGGCAACTCATCCTACCTGGAGAATTCACCTCACGATTTTTTTTTTTTTTTTTTTACTAGAAAGACGGGCCAGATTAATTTTGAAACAGGAAAAACAGAATGAACTAGCGCTGAATGCAATAGCCTTTTCAACCTTGCAATATAAAACTAATGTACTTCAGCACTTAAATGAACCGCCTATACTCATACTAGGCTTTGTTTACAGTGAAGGGCTTAATCGATTCTTTAATGATTTCAATAGTAAAACTTTCTCCTCTTAGCAGAATAAAATCTTCTGGTGTCACACAGAAAATATCAAAGACGAAGATACCTCAACAGGGTAATGCTTCTTCATTTTATAGAAATAATTCACTAAAATCACCGCGAATCAAGAGACAAACTACCATCATACGCGCCGACTCGTGACGTCATGTCGTCGCATTTTTCATTTCAGAAAAAAAAGAACATATTCATATTCTTACTTTAGTTCTTGCAGTCTACACAGCTTTCTTGAACCCCAAAAGAACTTTATAAAACCTGCAGCAATATGGCGCGCTTTAAGTACTTTATTTTTACTAAAATTCTAAAGAAATGGACCTTCGACTGGAAAATGCCTCAAGACCTTCTTTTCATCTAGGGATACCAGCACTGCAAAGAAATTATCCCTCAAGTCACGTGACATAAAGCATAACTATTGAGAACTAGGTAAAATACATTTATAATGTTAAAAAAAAGCTCTCTTCCTGTGTTCCACATTACCTCAGACTACAAAAATAAAGATATACTTTTAGTAAGCTACTTTTCTTTGGCAGTAGTAGTACAGTGGTTAGTGGATTACTCGATAAAATCTAATAATTCATAAGATATCCTTACCTTTTTAAGGAACTAATCTATCATTCTCCCAAATAACGACCATAATAATAGTAATAAAAATGTTGATACTATATGTACACCTTTTTAGGCCGAGTGAAAGCATACTGTACATCCACCCCACATCCATCAAAACCCATTCATCGGTCCTTCCATTTCGACATGTGCCTTTCACCTACCTCGCTCGGGTTAAAGGCAATGCAGCTGAGCACAGAGCCTTCACAGCAGGGCCCGACAGCCGAGATTGGTTTACCCCCACCGATTCAATACATGGCGATCCGCCTCCCTATCCACAAATATGTGTGTGTGTATATATATATATATATATGTATATATATATATATATGTATATATATATATATATCACATCAAGTTATTCCAACTTTCGCTCACATCTCGCCATTCACTCCTGTCCTTTGTACTCTCTCTTACTCACTCGACAGACATTACCCTTATATCCCGTCCATGCACATCCTTCTTGGTCTTTTTCTTAAGTTCACTCCATCTACTTTTGTTTTCCACTCTCTTCTTAGCTTGATTTCCTCACCTGTTCTTCACACATGCTTAAACTACCTCAGCAGTTTTTAAACTATCCTATCCGATTACATATGTATAGCCTCGGTCTTTGCCTCACCTCCGCGTTTCTGACTCTATGATAAAACAAACACATACACGCACACATACAAACGTACACACACACACACACACACACAACTCGTGGCGCAGTTGGTAGAGTTCCCAGCTGCTACTACGGAGGTCCGGGGTCGAGTCCCGCCCAGGGCTGAAATAATTTCAGTATCGCTGCGCTGGGGGTTGTTACTTCAACTCTCTTGGGTGGGGAGTTGGGTGTGTGTGTGCGTGTAAGGTCACAGCATTACACATAGATCGGTCACATACGATCTCTGAGCTCTCATCCGGGAGGGAAATAGCTGTCGATCACGAGTTCAACACGTGATCCAAGATCATGGTGAATGATGAATCACACACACACACACACACACACACACACACACACACACACACACACACACACACACACACACACACACATGTATGGTATTTGTTTATGGATTTTTACCAGTGTGGCCCAATCAAAACACAAACTCGCTTCGTGATTGATAATAACTATAATAATAACAACAATAACAACAACAACAATAATAATAACGATAATAATAATGATAATGGTAATAATAGGTAATAATAATAAAACAATAATAATGATAACAACAATAATAATGATAATAATAATAATAAATAATAATAATGATAATAGTAGTAATAATAATAATAATAATAATAATAATAATAATAATAATAATAATAATAATAATAATAATAATAATGATAATAATAATAATAATAATAATAATAATAACAACAACAACAACAACATCAACAGCAACGATGGCAATGATGACACTCAAAACAGTAATTAGAACAGTATAAATAATATACAAAACCAACTTGAGTATATTTCTAGTTTCTTTGAAGGAGACAGTGTCCCCTTGCCGCAATCTTGTGTTATCGCATTATGAGATTAATAAATGGTGCCTTTGCTGTTTTCTTACAAGTATCGTATACTTATGAAAATATACCTTTTGCACTGATATGTTGCCTACAAAAATTATAAAATAAATAGATAGAAAATCTATGTAAATATTTCCCTGATATGGTCGATGTCAAAATGTCGATGATTTTCAAAATTCAGCGACAAAATTGTGTTTTCCTCATGTTCTCGCATATCACGTTTCTGTGCATTTCCGAGGACAATGCAACTATGACGATTAATCTAATAATTGACGAGTTGCAAAAATTTAAAATAAATATTTTCTCGTTCCATTCTTCGAAATGTAAATGAAAATTGTGGACGTGTTTGTAGGTCCGGCTAAGGTCCACAGCAACCCTACGTTTCTCCACTGCCTTCGGGCGAGGTCACAGCAGATCCACAGCGTCTCTACCGCTCAACACAGCACATCCTCACGGGAAGTCTTCCTTCACACAAATAAAGTCACCAACAGTAGCCATAATGCAATAATAAAATCGAATTTAATCTTTAACACATCCGACTTTGTGAGTCTTCAGTTGGTAGGATAAAATCACGCGACGATTAAGTTCTGCTCGATAAAAGTGGTCAGTTTTCTTGATTTGATTATTGGTGGCGTCAGCCGACTGAGGGTCTTCGGCTGAGGGGGTGGGTGAAGGAACCCCGGTTCGAGGCGGTTAGAACCGCTTAGGCGAAATCTCTTCTAAAATCAGGAGCACTACTCCTGACACCTTTAACTAAACCTAAATTCAACGTAACTAAAACTGTGCAAAAATATATGTAAATGTTAAACATTTAATACAAACCTGTATACACACTTTACACTGTAATAATAATTATTCCTTTTCTTAATAAAACTGTAGAAAGACATCAAAAGCAAAACATATATTTGCATGTTTTCTAGTATGGCACGTGTCTGGTTCGTGTGTTTGGAATAGTAAATCTAAATGGCAAATCCAGATCTTACTAGGAGACTAAACCGCACAAAATCCTCACATTGCGCTAAGATAAATTTAAATTCTACCACAGAATCGCCCAGCGGGTGAATACAAACACAAAACCGCCAAACAGAACCAAATCACGCTGAAGGAATCTGCTCACCCTCTGTGTCGGTCCTGAGATCGACCCTGCACCTCGGACTGGCGTAGTTAACTTACTGAGTCTATGGATGAGAGGGACAGCGATGCCACCGGCTGCTTCTCGCCGTCCTGCCGCCACCAAGACTGAGTGAGCGGGACTCCTGGGTGCCCCATTGGCGTTTTTTCAGCCAAAGTTGTCCTTTTTTCCCACCTCCATATAATGGCGGGTAAATTGCAACCCTCGCCTCTTTGCCATGAATTTTTGTGTATTTGTTACATATAACGCTAGACTTCAAATAGGGGTGTTTAAGAATATTTTTGATATTTTTAAATTAATAAAGGATGGGCTTCTAAGCTTGTATTTACCAGCTGATAAATAAAAGGATATTTTGTCAAGGTCGGCGTTTTTGCCTTCAATCTCGCTGCTACTAGGCTGTTCTAGAGAGGGGATCGGAAGCCCACTTCGGTTAGTCCTTATGCTCTTTCCTTTATACATATATATATATATATATATATATATATATGAATATATGTATATATATATAAATATATATATATATATATATATATATATATGCATGAGAAATCACATGAGCTCGTGATTCTTAATATGCAGAAAAACCACAAAGGAAAATAATAAATATATTGATAACCGACCACTTCCGTCTATTCAGACATCTGAATATACGAAAGCGCTCGGTCATCAATATATTTACTATTTTCCTTGATGTTTTTCAGCATATATATATATATATATATATACATATCAACTTATCTGTTTATGTATTTATCTATTTATCTATTCATTCATTTATTATTCCGTCTATCTGTTTATTATCTTATTTGTTTATTAGTTATCCATTATTTTTTATTCATTTATTTAGGGAGTTTTGTTATTTCAGTGAAATTTGAGCGAAGGCTCAAGGAGCGAAATTGTGTCCAACAAGAAAATTCTCACGTGTCGGGAGTACTAAAGTCGTCTGGCTCGCCTACTGAACGTTTACCCCGCTTACAAGATCTTTACTGACGAGAGATGACATTTCGGGGTGACTGAAGAGTAACCATAGAGTTCGTGACGGTACTAGACGTTGGGATAGATCGGGTATCTGCCTGGAATGTTACGAAGAAAAATAATTTTGAGGAGACTTGAAGAGAGAGTGTGGCTATGCGTAATAGTGATGTTTGTCACTCTATAACCCCCACTCCCCCCCCATCACCCCCACCCCCACTCTTCCACCCCATCACCCTATAAATCCCCCATTATAATGACAACAATTTACAACGGCGGAGCATGCGGACAGGAGACCTTTTGGTCCATAACTAGGTCGGATGCGAAAAAATTATAATAATGATAAATAAAACATATAGTAAATAAAATAAATAAATGCATAGGCAGTGTTGAATAATAAACAAATAGGTAAATAGTAAATAATGATAAATTGACAGATAACTTATAATAAATGAATATCAAGCAAATAATAAACAGACAAATATTAACAAACAAATAAACAAATAATATAAAATAAATGGCAGGCATTACAGCATCTTGCTTAGGTGTTTAAACGAATCTTAAAGCTTCGAACTGAACTACATTGCACTGCCTCTGCAGGAAGTTTATTCCATTCATTAACTACACGGTTGGCGAAGTTGTTTCTACCTACTTACAATTCTCAACCCTGTAGCTGTCATGAATCTAGCCCCATTGGTCTGATGAAGGAAATAAGGCATTTATATTAATGCTCCCATACAAAAAAAAAAAAAAAATGAAATACAAGAAACGATTTTTTTGAGGTTCTGCACAAAGAAATTTAACCAATAAATACAATGCACATCTAACGCATATGGCTAGCCAGGCGCATATTTTACAGGACTAATATCCTGTATATATATATTTCACGTGTTATATGTTTACCACTACCATATATCGTAGTTTTATTTATTTATTTATTTATTTATTTATTTATTTATTTATTTATTTATTTATTTATTTATTTATTTATTTATTTATTTATTTATTTATTTATTTATTCATTTATCTATTTATCTATTTTTACTTCTCCTGTGGGTTAAATCATCTTCAAATCCCCTACCTTATCAAGGAATCATTACGGATGGATTTCTTGTCCTTTTTAGAGACAAGAGTTGGCGGATTTTCTTGGCCATTTTTGGGTCATGATTTGGCGGATTTAGGAAGATGGTCACCAACGGGGGTTGGCTGTCGCCGAGCCGGCGCGGCGGTAGTCCTTGGCCGATGGCGCCTGGCAACCGGGCAACAAGATCACCCCGGAAGGATAAAGACAATCAAGTCGTCCGATTTTGCAGCACCTCGCCCGCCACGGGGCTACGCACCTCCAAGCTGAAGGCGATAGTTTGAAGTCAGCCAAAAATAATGAATAAGTAAATGCATAAATAGATAAATAAAAGATAAAATAAAAGATAAATGGAAAATATATAAAAAAATGAGTGAATAGATAAATAAAAATAAGTAAATAGATAAATAGGTGAAAATAAACGAATGAATAAATAGATGAATAAATAAATTAATCAATTATTAAGCGAATAGATAAATAAAGATAAATAGATAAATAGGCGAAAATAAATGAATGAATAAATAACTAAATAAATAGATAAATAAATAAACAAATTAATAAATGAATAGATAAATAAATAGATAAATGAATAAATAAATAAATAAATAAATAAATAAATAAATAAATAAATAAATAAATAAATAAATAGATAAATGAATAAACAAATTAATAAACAAATAAATACCGAATTCAATGCTACTGTGGCCCTTCTTTGTCTGAACAAAATGGCCTGGCCCGAATTAGGACGAAACCCTTTAATTAAGGGCGCATCACCCTGCCAAAAGGGGAAAGGGCGAGGAAGCATTTCTTCATCTGAATGAAATCTCACGGCTTCAGCCAGAACAAAAACAATGAAAGCCGTCGCCAATCGAAAGGCCGGCTGGCACCTTGGATGCCCGTGGCGCCAAAAATGATATTTCAGTCATATTGGCGCCAGCCGATTTTATTCAGCTAAGGTGACGTCACAATGACAAAGGGTGACGTCACAGCGGTAAAAGGGACGGGTCCCTTGCGTGCCGGGTGGCACTTTTTCTTTTACCTCGGCTGCCGTCAGGTGATTTTATTCGTCAATATGGTACCTCTAACCCCCCCCCCCACCACCACCACCACCACCACCCCCGTCCTCGGAAGCGTTTACCGATCTAGATTAGAACTTGAACTCACCAACATTGCGCACTTCCTCCTCCCCTTCCTCCTCCTCCCCCTCCTCCTCCTCCTTCCTCTCCTCCTCCCCTCCTCCTCTTCCCCTCCCCCTCCTCCTCTCCTCCTCCTCTTCCCCTTCTTCCCTACTCATCCTCCTCATCCTCCTCTGCCCCTTCTTCCCTCCTCTTCTCCTTCTTTCTTCCTCATCCTCCTCCTCCCTCCTCCCCTCCTCCTCTTCCCTTCCTACCCTCTTCCTCCTCCCCTCCTCCTTCTCCTCTCCTGCCCCTCCTCTTCCTTATCCTTCTCCTCTCCTGCCCCTCCTCTTCGTCCTCCTCTACCTCTTCCTTCTCCTCCCTCTCTTCCCCCTCACCTC
>NC_134779.1:32302031-32417031 GCF_046742065.1 Oratosquilla oratoria | reverse complement strand
CAAATGCAAATCAAACAGACAAATGATAACAAACAAAAACAAATAATATAAGATAAATTATAATTATTACAGCACCTTTCACCCCCTCCCCTGTCCTCTTAAATGAAAAGTCGACCTACAATTAAAAAAAATGATGGATATGTTGCGTAGAGACGTGAGAGAATAGAATAGAAGGCAGTGATACTTGTGGTAAAAAGATAACACAAATGTATCAAAGTAACATCAAACGAAGGAAAGGTTGCTGCAATATGTCTGTGAGTCAAAATTAAAGTAAATGATAAAAGCAACTTCACGTCAGATTACGTAAGACCATAGGCGATGAGATGGGATGAGAAAGATTACCAAATGTTGTTATCAAAGACATCTAACCTCTTAGAAAATGGCAACATGATCATAATAGATAAAGAAGTAAATTAGGAAGAATGGGAATCAAGTGGGAATGGTAAATCCTGGACTTACAAATTTACTAAACAGTGCAATAAAAAAAAATGTCCCGATATGTAAAAGACATGACACGATTAAGGAACCGGATGTAACTGGATATTTGAAATGCACGTATACCCATAGTAGGAAATGGTCATGTGGAGTTGAATTCCAATTCATAAGATATTTTGAGTTGAGAAATACATCATTTAGATAAGACAGTTGCAATATTGATAATACAAATTCATCCAGTTTGATTTTTTGAAGTAGCAAATCAGGAGGAATTAATGTATTAAAAAGAGTGAAAAGAAATTGAAAATATTTCAAATCATCTACATCTCGGATGTTGACAAGTTTGTTTTTAGGATTAGTGGAGAGAAAAACGAATTAGGAAACTGGTTTGAAAAATTTAAAAAAAAGCAAAGCTCACCACATGGAGAGAGTGAGAGAGGAGCTTAGAGAACTATGGAAGAATACAAGAGTTGCAAATTATTTCATATAGCTCCCTAAAGAGAGAAATTTGAAAAGGGCATTATAAAGTATTGCAAAAGTTAGCATGAAACTGTTCTATAAGTGTGTCAATCGAACCACAAACGAGAAATATCCAAGTTGAAGGTGGATGGAATTTCTTAGAAGGAAGCTTCAACACATGCTGAAATAATGAACATTTTTTTTAAGAGTGTAGTGTTCTGGTATGGACAAGCAAGGAAGAACTTAAACTCCCGACTACACAGTAATCTTTATCCCGTAATCACCGAATCAGGCGAGAATATGGCGAACGTGAAATCTGGAACTGGAGGTCGATACTAGGAGGAAAAAAGTCTTGGAGCTGGAGGCGAGTTGTTACTGCAGTGATTAGTGAGGCTGTTCTGATCTCAGTTGGCAAGTAACTAAAAACCGTCCTTATAAACCCCGTGGCGGGATCACGGACGGGTCCCGTTGGAACGTCTAGCCTTCTGATTGGATACCATCCCTTTGGCTGTGGTCCGTGTGAGCAAGCTGTGAGCCTTGACCAGTGGATACGCTTCCGCTCGCAATGGTGACGTCATCAGTCTGGGTTGGACCGGCCAGAGAAGCAGACATCTCCGGTGTGGCCGGCGTCGGCGGTTGAGAGAACGTCACCACAGGAGTCTTTATAGAATCGCCAATGTATGTCTGCGAAAGGGATTTCCAGTACCAATAGGTGTCAGAAAAGAAGCTTTTTTGGCATTGGAGAAAAAGACATTAAATGTAGTGTTCAAGTTAATAAAGGGAAAAGATGGAAGTGACATAGGTATCTTGGTATTCGACAAGAGGAAGTCATGGGGACGTGTGAAGAAATTGAAAAAGACTACATGTCTAAAAGAAGTAAAATGATAATAATAATAATAATAATAATAATAATAATAATAATAATAATAATAATAATAATAATAATAATAATAATAATAATAATAATAATAATAATAATAATAATAATAATAATAATATGATTAACCTTTGGAAAAGTCTAGGCCTGGCAAATGTTGAACTGAAACGATTGAAGTGAAGTTCTGGGGTATATTTGATTCATTTGCCTAATTGTGATATTGAAAGGGGTGTATCGACGCGCCGCTGGTCAAAACCAGACTGGTCGTCACACAACTCGAGATAGGCCTTTATACTCGCTGTAGTTGGCAAGCGTAATTTGGAAAGACGTCTCGGTCAGCCAACCAGCAGTCAATCAGAAACTCAGGAAAGCTCCCTGGGGGACCCACCAGCCTCCTTTAAAAGGATGGCGTCTTGCAGAGACGACCAGTTCTCTCCCAGGCACATCTCCAAGCAGCACTTCCCTCCAGCAAGTCGCATTGGGACCAGTTCCCTCCTGTGGCCCTTCGCTCTCAGCCATGACACTTTAAGAGGGCCTCACTCCGGACCTTCCCTCTATGAACCCTCGTCCGTGACCTCCAAGCCTAGTAAGCATTGAATCTTAGTCAGTGTTAGTGTTAGTGTTACTGTGAATCTCATTTCCCTGGCTTGTCCACACTCTTTCACGGCAAACTGGTGACCCCGAGCGAGAACAACCAGGAAGATGGCAGGCTCACAGGTTAAACTTCACGCCCAGGCATGCCCAGCCCAGCTCAGCCTCCCCGGCCTGCCTAGCTCCGCAGACTCGGCGTGCCCAACCCCGAACTTCTCTGGCCAACCCCACTGCCCGCGAACATCGCTTACACACTAAACATGACCGGCACCTGAAGGTGGACGCAGTAGCCGCCGCACCACAGCCACTGTTGCCAGTGCAATTGCAGCCACCACCGGTGCGGCCACAGCCACCGCCGCTGCAGCCGTAGCCACCGCCGCTGCAGCCGCAGCCATCACCGCTGCCGCCATTGCAGCCGCAGCCACCGCCGCTGCAGCCACTACAGCCATAGCCGCCACCGCTGCCGCCACTGCAGCGATAGTACCGCCGCTGCCGCCACTACAGCTGCAGCCACCGCCGCTGCCACCACTGCAGCCATCGCTGCTGCCACCACTGCAGTCATCGCCACTGCAGCCGCAGTCACCGCCGCTGCCGCCATTACAGCTGCATCCATCGCCGCTGCCGCCACTGCAGCCGATTTTGCCACATCACTCACACCTGCCTCACTCTCCGCGTTGCTCTCTCCAAAAGAAGGGGGGGGTATTGTGGTGACGCGCCGCTGGTCAAAACCAGACTGGCCGTCGCACAACTCGAGATAAGCCTTTATACTCGCTGTAGTAGGCAAGCATATTTCGCAAAGACGTCGCGGCCAGCAGCCAATCAGTAACTCGGGAAAGCTCCCCGGGGGCCCACCAGCCTCCTTTAAAAGGACGGTGTCTCCTAGAGGTCGGACGTCTCTCCACTCCAGCTCACACAACAAGCGCCCAGCAATCTTCGCCGGCCGGTGGTGGCGAGGAGATATCTCTCCTTTGCTGCTGCCGGTCTGGCACAGGCCGACCTCTTCGTTGACGTCGGCAGTCGTGTTTACATCAAAGACAAATACACACATTTCCCAAGTCACGTAATTCTCTGTTTTCAGAGTAGTGCTTGGAAGAAAAGAGGCACACGCACACTTACTCGCTGGCTTAGCAGAGGCCCAACCCAACTCTTATTCAGTACCCTTAACTGATCGCCGGATGGTCGACAGAGAGGAATTGGGGAGCCTCTCTATCCGACCGGCCCGCACCCACACGCTGGCCTCTTCGCTGACGCTGGCGAGCGGGTTTACACTTCAGATATTTACACACAATTCCTAGTCACGTAATTCTCTGCTTTCAGAGTTGTGATTGGAAGGAGAAAGATAATACAACCCCCCCCCCTTGCACCGCCACTGGATCGACTCTACCGACTCTCAAACCCAACCTGGGGAAAAGCAGGAAAAGCTCATGCCTAACCTGGGGCTAAACAAGAACGCGCTCTACACGCGGGAAGTGAACTCTGCTCACTTCCCGTAAGATACATACACACACCTCTCACGAACATAGCCACGACTAGAGATGCAACTAAAAAAAAAAAAAAAAAGTGGTTTTAATGTTTTTTTTTGCAAAAAAAAAGCATGTATATTTTCGTTTTTTTATATTTTTGTTTTAAAATAACTCAGCAGGGAAAAGAACCATATTACAAAAAAAATTCTATGTTAGAATATCAAATAAATCAGTATACCCCTCACTTAAGATTTTCTATGGTGTTAGGGCACTTCCATTTTCTGTGGTTTCATGTTTTGATGTGTTTTATTTATTTTACAATGTACAGTTGCCCCATTTACTTTTGGCACAATTTTAAAAATGTTTCGGACAAGAATACCAACTCGACCGATATTCTTTTTTATTACATTTTCGTGTCTGTTCATTTACATGCTTTGTTTTTTTCTTTGCTAAATGGTAACTACCTTGAAAAATGTGACAAACAGCGAAATACTTAAAATGGTGTAGCAGACGACACATTTTTCTTGACTTACTAATGACATCTATCACTCTTATTTGACAAGTAATACGATTAATATACGTTGCAGGGGAGAGAGAGAGAGAACGCAGGAATCCGTTCACGTAGTGGTCGATGGTAGACTAACAACCAGCTTCAAGCTGTGTGTGGTGTTGAGTACAGTGACAAACTAACCAAAACTAACTCGTAAACTTATAAGTTATGTTATAACCCTATTATTAAATCAATTATTTTAATTTATTTATTCAGCAGAGGGCTTGTGATCCAATTATATCATGTTAAATTTGATGCAAAAAAAAAAATCTTTTAATAGCGTTTTTTTTATAAAAAAAAAAACTTGTTTTTTATGATTTTTTTAATCTCGTCCAAATTTGTTCAGATATTAAATATTTAGTATATAAAAATAGGTGCAAGTATGTTATTCATCCCTCCACATATGTGCATCTATCATATTCAAAGAGGCATTAGACAGAGTATGAAAATAAACAAGTAATTGACCATTTTAGTCACCGTCAGACGCTGCAAGCCTGCAACAAGTGTAGATACTGTATATGGGCTAGTATGGCTATTGGCTGGCTACCTTACAAAATTTACCATTTATCTTAGCATACTCTTCAAAGATTAAACACTCCAGTTTCCCATAATGACCCTGGACGTTGCCTAAACACAGATCCGCCACTTGGACAGTGGAAAAGGGGTTGATATAGTAATGGGGGGAAACTGTTGTACTCCCCGCCACCCATCAAGTCTCAGAGCTTACTTTCTACCGGACTTTTTGCTCGCTATCCCTTAGCTTTAACCTACAATCATACATAACATAATTGGATCACAAACCCTCTGCTGAATAAATAAATGAAAATAATTGATTTAATAATAGGGTTATAACATAACTTATAAGTATACGAGTTAGTTTTGGTTAGTTTGTCACTGCACTCAACACCACTCACAGCTTGAAGCTGGTTGTTATTCTACCATCGACCACTACGTGAACGGATTCCTGCGTTTTCTCTCTCTCTCTCTCTCTCTCTCTCTCTCTCTCCTCTGTAACGTATATTAATCGTATTACTTGTCAAATAAGAGTGATAGATGTCATTAGTAAGTCAAGAAAAATGTGTCGTCTGCTACACCATTTTGAGTATTTCGCTGTTTGTCACATTTTTCAGGTAGTTACTATTTAGCAAAAAAAAAAAAAAAAAAAAAAGTAAAGGAACAGACACGAAAATGAAAAAAAAAAAAAAAAAAAAAAAAAAAAACCGGGCGAGTTGCTATTCTTGTCCGAAATATTTTTAAAACTGCCAAAACTAAGTGGGGCAACTGTACATTGTTAAATAAATAAAACACATCAAAGCATGAAACCACAGAAAATAGAAGTGCCCTAACACCATAGAAAACCTTAAGTGAGGGGTATACTGATTTATTTGATATTCTAACATAGAAAAATTATTGTAATATGGTTCTTTTCCTTGCTGAGTTATTTTAAAACAAAATATGTAAAAAGAAAAAAGAAAATATCCATGTTTTTTGGTCTCTCTCTTTTTTTTTGTTTGTTTTTTTCAAATAAATAAATAAACAAATAAAATAAAATAAAGCACTTTTTTTTTTTTTTTTTTTTTTTTAGTTGCATCTTAAGGACTTATGTATGATTGTAGGTTAAAGCTAAGGGATAGCGAACAAAAGTCAGGTAGAAAATAAGCTCTGAGACTTGATGGGTGGCGGAGAGTACAACAGTTTCCCCCATTACTATGTTAACCCCTTTTCCACTGTCCAAGTGGCGGATCTGTATTTAGGCAACGTCCAGGGTCATTATGGGAAACTGGAGTGTTTAATCTTTGAAGAGTATGCTAAGATAAAAGGTAAATCTTGTAAGGTAGCCAGCCAATAGCCATACTGGCCCATATACAGTATCTACACTTGTTGCAGGCTTGCAGCATCTGACAGTGACTAAAATGGTCAATTACTTGTTTATTTTTACACTCTGTCTAATGCCTCTTTGAATAGACAGATGCACATATGTGGAGGGATGAATAACATACTTACACCTGTTTTTATACACTAAATATCTAATATCTGAACAAATTTGGACGAGATTGAAAAAAATATCATAAAAACAAGTTTTTCTTTTATAAAAAAAAAAAAAACGCGATTAATTTTTTTTGCATCTATAGCCACGACCCACGCACAAACATCTACACTTACTTTCTATTCGACTAAATTTCGCTTCCTTTCTAACTTTCTCTTATACTACATCTTCTCATTTCAGTTTACCTCCCACTAAAGATTTTTTCCGTTTTTCCACCATTCTCTACTACTACGCCTCCTATCATTTTCTGAACTTTTGGTGATCCTAATCCCGGCGCCAGCGCCGCCGTCCGAGTTCCCTGTCCATTTCTCCCGAGCCACGACCACCAACAGCCCCTGAGCGCTCGCTTAATCGCCCGGTGGCAATAGCCCTCTTTTATGCACTACTATCTTTTCATTTTCTTACAGACATTCTTCCCCTCCCACAAAAGCCGATCCCGCGCAAGCGGGTGGTCTTACCATGCAAGTCGAAAGTCGCAAGTTCTCTCCCGGACACATCTCCAAGCAGTAGTCCTCTCCAAGCAACAGTTCTCTCCAGCAAGTCGCCTCGGGACCAGTTCTCTCCAAGGAGCGGTCCTCTCCAGCAAGTTGCCTCGGACGCAGTGCTCTCCAGCAAGTAACGTCGCCAATCTTCAAACGGCCCTTCGCGCCAGACCACGACACTTGATGAGGCCCTCAATCCGGACCTTCCCTCTACGAGCCCTCGTCCGTGACCTCCGGGCCTAGTAACCATTAAATCCTAGTGTTACTGTGAGTCTCATTCGCCTGGCTTGTCCGGCCGAACCTAACCACGACAAAGGCTTAACTCGGAGTCCTGTCTATATTTTCTTACTATCACACCACAAGCAAAATTTAAATCAGGTGTGATAGTGAGAAAAATAGACAGGACTCCGAGTTCTAGCTGAAATAGCTCAAGTTATGATAACAAGCAAAATTAAAATCAGGTGTGATAGTAAGAAAAATAGACAGGACTCCGAGTTAAGCCCTTTTCACTATCTCAATTAGGTAAATTAATCAAATACACCACAGAACTTCACTTCAATCGTTTTAGTTCAACATTTACCCAACATATATAACGCAAACGTTAACACCAGTAACCAGTTACTACCAAGTGGCATTATTTTGGAGGTCTTATTTCACTTATACGTATATATTGTTTCAAGTTACTTATATTAAAGTTTGACGTGTCCCAAAAGTCTAAACCCGTTCAAACTCAACCCAATATTTTTTCTAGTTAAAACAATAATTCATATAGTTATTTGTAATCCTATTCAGATGAATTCAAGATATCCCTCAGTCTAAGCTGATTAACATCGCCTGGCGGTTACCAGAAAACAAAAATAGAATACGTTGTACTAAGGGAAATATCATGAGGATACAAATTTCTTATCCTTTTTAGTTACATAGACTTTGCGTCCTGTTACATGCATTTGTAATTTTTACAAAGGAGATGTGATGAGAAGAATGCGCATGTGCATGGATATCTGTTCTTTGTTTATATTTTGAGTCAAACTTTACGATTCTGGTGAAATGTTTGATTGAATATAGTTTGAACTGCATTTGAATTCCTAAAATACCTAATTGTTTTATATGAATTATATTTTTGTATAAAATATACAAAATCATCTTATTTTTATACTTTGAATTTGTATTTCGTAGGCGAACCATGTCTACAGTTTGTTTATGTTTTCATTGTGAATGTTACGCGGGGATATATTTCTGAAAAGTTCGTGACAAATCAACCTTTATCATATGATTTGAAGTGACTAATTTCATTAATTAAGTGGTGAAGGCTGTAAGAGATATAATTCTATTATATCTTAGTCTCACGCAAGTTGTTCATGTGAAGGTATGTATAAGAAGTTGTCGTGTGTGTTGCATAGTGATAGTGTAAGTATAGACACTATCTCCTCATATAAATCGAATTTATGAGCATATTAGGTTAGTATAACTATCTAAGTTGGCGTACTACAGCATGTTTTTGCCTGTGCTACAGCATGTTTTTGCCTGTGCTACTATACTCCGGCTTGCTTGCGACAGGAGTTTAATATATTCAATATTGGAAATTGTCGAGGGTGACGTAGGTGAATGACTTTCATTGACATTAGCCATAGGCCTACCAATGAAATCATCTGGCTTCAGTCATGGAGTTTATATTCTGCCCTTTTACAAGGATCGAAGTATTATTCTTTGGCGGGCCTTGGCCCTTGTACATTTTATCCTATTTCCTATTTTCCCAGTTTTGATTTCACTTTTATTCACATAAAATAAAAATGGAAAGCTTAACTACTACATGACACTTTAAATTAGTTATTATATTAGTGAAGGTATTATCTCCCTGCCACTAATCTGCAAAACTAGTCAGTGCCTCTCCCTCCGATTTGGGGATGGCGCACACCCTCAGGAACAGAAGGAGGATCTCTCCTTATAAACTTCAAATGTATATCCCCCACCAGTTGGCAATTTGCATAAGGTAGACAACCAGGAATTGTTCACCTACTGTCATCAACAGAAACTGGCTTATACTATTACAATGTAGCTATTAGTTCAAAGTATCTATATTCTATTCCAGTATCATGCAAATACATTTCTCGCTTCTTTCTTTGTATTTGAAAGTTTATTTTTTCCTTGGAATGGTTAGGTTAGGTTACACTAGGGTAGGAGCTATTGGACAACGTAAGTTTCATGTTGAATATCTATGTATCCTCTCAGAGAGATCCATAGGAGAGTCTAAGAACTGTTGCCAACCATGTTTGAACTGCAGGTTTCATGTCAGTAAAATTCAAAGCAACAGTTTTATATAAGACAAAATACAATAGCAAACAATTGGGTAATATGTGAAATGGGTAGATATTTAAGGGTTCATATATAGAATTATTAAGTTTAGTATACGAGGGGTGATCAAAAAGTAATGACAGTGATACCATATATTTTCATGGTACAGAGGTAAATCCAAATAGTGGCCTACATTCCTTCAAAGTACTCCCCTCCTGCCTCTATGCAACGTTCCATCCTCTTTCGCCACTTCATGAAGCACTCACGGTACTCAGAAGCCGATATACCTCGTAGCTCTGAATTGACTGCTCGCGCCAGATCTTGGATGCGATGAAACAGCTTCCCTGCGATCGCACCCTTGATCTTTGGAAACAACCAAAAATCACAGGGAGCAAGGTCAGGCGAGTAGGGTGGGTGGGGGAGAAGTGTGATCCCCTGCTGCTCCAGGAACTGCACAGTGAGGCGAGCTTTGTGGGGGGCAGCATTGTCATGGTGCAGCAAAAGGCGCGATCGACGACGGGTTGGTGCAGTCTTGGCCTGATATTCCAGGACTCGAGGAAGGACGTGATCAGTGTAGTACTGGGCTGTGATAGTACACTGTTGAGGCATTACATCCACACACATTGGTCCTTGTGAATTGAAGAAGATGGTGAAAAGGCGCTTCCTGCTGCGAAATCCTTCCTTCAGAATCTGAGGTCGAGGTTCTTCATCACTCAACCACACCATGTTAGACTGCTTGTCTCTGGTGGTGAAGAAAGAAATCCAACACTCATCTCCGGTAGCTACATCTGAGAACTGTTTCGGACCATTTGGCTCGAATTCAGCCAGCCATAGACGACAAATCTGCACCCGTTCGCTCTTCTGCTCTTCCGTAAGCAAATGAGGTATCCATCGAGCACACTTCTTCCTCAGCCCTAAGTGTTCATGCACGATGTCATGTGCGCTCCCATAACTGACACCGAGCTCCAAGGATAAGAATCGAAGAGTAACAGTTGGATCTTCGTCAATGATGGCCCACGCACGGACCGTCGTTGCTTCGGTCACGGATGTCCGAGGGCGGCCAGGACGATGATCATCTTCTAGCTGCAATTTTCCGGCTACGAAAGCTCGAATCCAGCGGGAAACAGTTTCCAGTGATGGAGTAGACTCGGGAAAAACTTGCAACAATTCCTCTCTGATCTCCGTTGCTTTTTTTCCCGAGTTTCCACCTTGTGAAGGTGTAGAATCTGCAGCCTTCTTTCGAAAAAATCCATGTTTCCGGTTAGAGAGGCAAACCAACAATGACGCAATCGCACAGCGCAACGATAAAATGTAAGCTAGACAAACAGCGACAAGCTCAAACATGTAACAACAGGCAACACTTGCTGCCCCTTGCTCCCCGCCCCCCCAACACTTATAGTCTCTCAGCTACGAGTCCGACTGTCATTACTTTCTGATCACCCCTCGTATGCTTGAAGTGAATGCTGAATATTAATAGCGTACTCATGAAAAAAAATGCAAGAGGGGAATTTCATGCTATTAGTAGTCTCTCAGTGTGGTGGCAAGGTTGGGTGGTCATGCTAAAAGCCGACAACCCAGTAAAAACCACTGGCAACCTGCTTGATTATATTTCTTTTGTATTATATCTATCAAATTAAACACTGTCTCAGTAATTTATAGTACAAACCCTTTGATGGAAGCTTTCAGTGTTGTCAACAATGCAGTGGTCCCATTTATCATATGGATGCAAGGATGGATTGGTGGGTCATTAGAAAATTAAGAACCCAATGAAATAAACAAAATAAACTTCATTGATAACTAAAAATTGGTTCGATAAAAATTGCTTAATGAAAAGGTTAACCCCTTCGATACGATGACGCCTACGTAGACGTCATGAGGAGCAAGTGGGTACGCAAAGGATGCTGATGTCGGCATCTTGATTATATATACAGTATTGTAGTTGTACCTGCGTGACCCCCATACTCTGTAAACTGGCTTCATCATATTTTCTATGGTTATCAAAATTCACGGGTGAAAGAGAATGAGCAATACAGCGGTAACTTTATTTTTTATAATGCGAGTATTATGACGCAACATTGGACGTCTGGCAGCTAATGCTGCCTGCGAGATTTTGTCCCGTAGTGAAGGGGTTAAAGATTAATGGCAATCTTTATTTTTTTTATACCTTTAGTCCATCATCATGAGTTTCTTGCTGTGACATGCTCTCTCTCGTGTCTGGGGATCTTGAGTTATTTTATAAATTCATTTCAAGTGTATATCAATTCAAACAAATCATTTTCTTGTTGAGATTTTCCCATCCTTGCATTTTTGACAACCTGCAAAATCATTGGTGCATGTTGTGTAAGGATGAAACAAGGGCACCTAGCGTCAAGGTCATTAATCATCCACCAATCATCTCCAAGAGGATGGCTTGGTCCCCGTGCATTGTCCCAGTTGTTGGCATTTTAGATTCACATTTTGGGGGCCAAACCTGACATGAAATTAAACTGAGTACCTATATTAAAAGAATGGGAGTTGGGTGGGTGGGGATGAAATAGGTGGAAGTGGAATTATGGCTTTTGACTTTGGCTACCTCCCATGTAAGGGGGAAAAAGCCCTTGGTATTTACCTAGTTGTATTTACCTAGTTGTATTTTGCGGGAAGGGGAGCTATGCTCGTGATGTCCCGCCTTTGTATCTTGCAGTGTCTAGTTTGTTTTTAAACTCATGAATGGTTTTTGCGCATACTATTCCATTGTCCAGTTTGTTCCAAGTGTCCAAAACTCTATGAGGAAAACTGTTTTTCTTCAGTTCTCTTCTATAGCTATGTTTTTTTATTTTCTTTCCATGTCCTCTTGTGTTTCTTTTGTCCCAGTTAAGTAAGTTCTCACTATCGAGTACCTCTGTGCCTTTCATGATTCTGTAGATGGTCAATAGGTCACCTCTCTCTCTTCTTTGCTCCAGTGTCGGTAACTCCAGTTTAGCCAATCTCTCCTCGTATGATAGGTTTGCAAGTGCAGGTGCCATTTTTGTAGCTGCTCTTTGGATTCTTTCTATTTTCTTTATATTCTTTTTGGTACTGGGGGACCACAATGTCACTGCATACTCTAATCTAGGCCTTATCAATGTAACCAATATTTTTTTCATCATGTCTTCGTCCAAGTATGTAAACGCCACTTTTATTGATCTTAGCAAGTTGTAAGTCTCCCCGACAATTTTGTTAATCTGTATATCATAGGACAAGTCGTTCGTGATAATTACTCCCAAATCTTTTTCGGATCCTACTTTCTTTACTTCTTTGGTTCCAATTGTATATTTTCCTGATATTCTGTTTTTGCTTTTTCCAAACTCCATTATGCTACACTTCTTAGTATTAAAGTCCACTTCCCATTTCTGACTCCAGTTCCATACCCTATTTAGGTCTTCTTGCAGTGCTTCACAGTCCTCATCAGTTTCTATTTTCCTTAGCAGTTTGGCGTCATCGGCAAAGAAGCTCATGTAGCAGTTCACGTCCTCATCCATGTCATTCATATAGATAGCAAACATTATTGGTGCCAGCACAGATCCTTGCGGTACTCCACTGATCACCTCTTTCCAGTCTGAATATTTTTCTCTGAGCACTACTCTCATCTTTCTACCAGTCAGAAAGTCCTCTATCCATTTTAGTAGGTTTCCCTGTATTCCTCCTATGTGTTCCAGCTTTTTTAGTAGTTTTCTGTGTGGTACTTTGTCAAAGGCTTTTTGCAAGTCTAGGAATGCACAATCAGCCCATCCATTTCTTTCTTGCACTATGTCTATTAGTCTTGAGTAAAAGCATATTAAGTTTGTGGAGCATGATCTTCCTTGTCTGAATCCGAATTGTCTTGGGTTTAATATGTCATTGTCTTCCAGATGTTTTACCCATCTATTCTTGATTATTTTCTCACAAATTTTGGCTATGGTGCTTGTTAGTGATACTGGACTATAGTTGGTGGGTTCTTCTTTGTTTCCTCCTTTGTGTATTGGTACAATGTTAGCGTTTTTCCAGTCCTCGGGTATCTTTCCTTCTTTGAGTGAGCTGTTTATTAAGATGTGTATTTTGTCTGTTAGTTCTTCTTTGCACTCCTTTAGAATCCAATTTGCAATACCGTCCGGGCCATGTGATTTTCTGACATCCAGCCTTGATAAATGTTCTGATATTTCCTTTAGTGATGCTGTAAACTCATTCATGAGGGGAGATTTCTTGTTTTTATCTATGTCACAATATGGTATTTTCTCTCTGGTGAAAACAGATTTAAAGTGATTGTTCATGACTTCGGCCATCTCTAAATCTTCTGTGTATTCTATGTTTCCTTGGCATAGTTTCACCAATTCCTGTTTGTTTTTAAGTTTACCATTCACATACCGATAGAATAGTTTGGGTTGCTCTTTGCATTTGTCTATAATATCCTTCTCATGGTTCCTTTTCTCCTCTCTTCTCACATTAACATACTCATTTCTATAGTTAACATAAATTTGCCATTTGCTTTGTTTTTTGTCTTTTCTCCACTTTTTCCAAGCTTTGTCCCTTCTGTCTTTTGCCTCACTGCATCTTTTGTTGAACCAACATTTAATGTACTCTCTCTCTCGCTTTTGTCTTGGTACATGCCTGTTTACCCCTTCATTGTAGTTTTCCATCAATATATTCCATTTCTCTTCCACTGTTGTTTCTTCCCTGTAAAATATTTCCCAGTTTGCATTCCGGAAGAATGTCTTTAGTTTTGTAAAGTCTGTTTTGTTGTACCTCAGTCTTCCTTTCCTATGCTTTTCGTTCCTCTCTATGTCCATTTCTTCCTTTAGTATAGTTTCGATGAGTACATGGTCACTCTTTCCAATTGGTGTCTCATACTGGACTTTATGCACTATTTCAGGCTCTGTTGTAAATATTAGATCTAGTTTCGATGGCTCTTCATTATTTCTGTACCTTGTGTTTTCACGGACCCATTGGGTCATTGTGTACTCCATGGTCATATCTAGCAGTACATTGCCCCACGAGTCATCTCCTCCTTGCACTGTCATGCTGTCCCAACAAATTTCTTTGCAATTGAAGTACCCCATAACTACCAGATTACCCTTACCCATTAGTATCTCATTGAGTGATTTTCTTGTATCATCTAGCATTTTTGTATGTTCGATTTCTTTCCAAGCGCTTGTTTTTGGAGGCACATAAGTCACCACAAACTTTCTACTTTTCATATTCTTGCCTTCGACTTTTATCATGATCAATTCAGCATTACCTTTGCCCTCTGCAATTTTTGTCACCTTTAGGTCTTTCTTGGCCAAGAACATGATTCCCCCTCCCTGTTTCTTGTCCCTGTTTTTTATCCAGTAGTTGTATAAACCTTGTCCGATAACAGTGGATGGTATTTCACCTCTTAGTTTAGTCTCTACAATTCCCATTATGTCTGGTTTTGCTTCTAACAGATAATCATTGAGTTCGTTCAGTCCCGAAATTAGTCCGTCAATGTTGGTATAGGCCACTTTTAATTTTCTTCCTTCTCCCTGGTTTCTTCTTCCCTTGTTTTGTTCGTTTTGAAGCGCCATTGTCTTAATCTCAAGTCTATTACTCTCCACTGGAATTCTTTGCATTCTGTCTCCGATCTTTTCAAGTTTTTTTCCTTTGCTTCTTCTCTTAGTGCCCTTTCTTTTTCTAATTCCTCAGTACTCATTTCTCTTTTTATCCATATCTTATTGTATTTTTCACTCTTTGCCAAGTTACCTACTTTTTCAAATATGTCTTCTACTACCACTTGTGACCTTAGTTTTATCTTTAGAGGTCGATTCTTATCCTTAGTATAGCGACCAATTCTGTAAGTCTCTTCTAGGTCTGTGCCTGAATCACTGTCTCCCCCCTGAATTTCATTAAGGATTTCTACTGCTGTCTCTTTTTCTTCTTTTTCTCTCATGTACCTCGCCAATCCTTGTTTTTCTTTAAGCCCATAAACCACAATACATTTCTTCCTATCTACTGTGTCCCTGACCCAATTTGCTTTTTCGTTAATCACTTGAATGATTGTGTCTTTTGCATTATCTTGCATTTGCTGTTTGACTATTTCTTTGAAAGCAATTTCTTTATTTTCAATATTTTCTTTCCACTTCTTAATTTCCTGGATACTGTCCCCACCTAAGTTATCTTCGATCTTTTGTGTCAATTCTTGTAATTTGTTGTTCACTTCCTGCTTTAGATTTTCGCTATTGTTAATATCATTAGTTTTCTTCTTTTCATTATCATTCTTCAGTTCATTTATGTCTCTTTTCATTTCTTTAATTTCGTTTGTAAGATCCAAGTTAGCTTTTCTCAGGTCAGAAATTTCATGGTTAGTCTTAGTTAAACAATCAATTAAACCAATGACCTCTTTTCTTAAGTCCATGATTTCATTTTCCCACCGAGTCCTATTTTTGCTCATCTCTCTCTCTATCTCTAATAATCTACTTAAGTTCTTTCTTTCGTACTTACCAAACCCTAAGAAATCATTGTCGTAACACGTGCTTTGTTGATTGTTTACATCGCGGTTCAGTGGATTGCCGCCAGATGGCTCTGATTTGCAACTGGCTTTCGAGTCGTTTTCATTCATTTTTGCTAATTTCGAGTTAACACAATTAACTAGCACTGCATAGATACCATTTCGGGCACTCACGTTCACTCCCCACCCCTACAGTACAAACCAGGTTTTCCTTTTTCGTCGTAAATCCTCTTCTTCTTGTGTATGCATGTATGTATGTACTTTTATTGAATATATTAATTAACAGGGTACTTGTGGAACAGAATAATTGGGTTGTCAGTGGTTGTTGGCCTGTAATACAAGCTAGGGTGGAAACTTTTTTAGGTGTTTTGAATTGTGAGATGTCTCAAAAGTGCCAAGATGATGTATCCAGGGAGATGTGAGTGGGTACAGGAGGATATCGATGTCGGTGTCTTGATTATATATATTTTTTGTAGTTGTACATGAGTTACCCCTGGATTCTGTGAACTGGTTTGATCATGTTTTCTGTGTTTATTATTACTCAGAGTAAAAGAGAATGAGTAATACAGCAGTGACTTTATATTTTATAATGCAAGTAGTGTGATGCAAATTACATATGGCAGCCAATGGTGCATGAGAGAACTTGAGTCGTACTGAATAGGTTAAGTATGTAGCAGTTTTCTACACAAGCATTATGTAGTAGATTTGTTATTTACATTATTATAGTTTTTATTGATTAATCTATTATTATTATGATTTTTTTCACATCCGACCTAGATATGGACCAAAAGGTCTCCTGTCGGCATGCTCCGCCTTTGTAAATAGGGTCAAGTATTGGGCTGTTGGTGCTCTGATTAAGCATACAAACTACTTGTGTACATCTGGTCTGAAATAATTTCTCTTTGTATTCTAGGTTGGCTTCACCATTCAGCTGCTTGGCAATTTCTAAAATCATGAAGTGATATACAGAAATGGAAGATGAAACAAAGCAAGATGGTGAAAATGGGCCTGAGGTGGAGACTGGAGACACAAAAGAGGAGAGCAGCAGAGGAAAGGCAAGGGACAAGAATAAGGAGATGGAAGGAAAGGAAGAGGAAGAACCATCAAGTTTGAAGGAACAAGCTGTTAAGGACACTGAAGGAGTCAGTGAGGTTGCGCTAGCAGCAGGAGGGATCACTGACCCAGAAGCTGAAGTGTTGATGAAAGAGCTGCATTTTCTCAATACAAGGTTAACAGGGATATATTTGGTAGTGTTGATTTAGGTTTACTGTGTGTGTTTTGTTGAATGCAGAAGGATGCTTTTCATTAATGAAAACCCCTTTCAAAATAGGGTTTTCTCTCCAACTGAATAATTAAAACAGAACATACAGTGTACCATTCAGTTAAGTGTTAGATAATTTGACATTAATTGTAAGCATAATCATACAGTATGGTTTTTAATTTTTGTTTAACATTGTGGTATTGATTTTTTCTTTTGACAGCTATGAAAATGCAGTTCTTGAAAATGAGACAAACTTAAGTTCACACAGAACACCAAGAAAACAAAAGAAATATGAACATATCGGCACTTTAGTAAATAATCTCCAAACTACTCAGAACCCAAGTCCACGCTCTGGTTCAGGCAAGAAGAGAAAGATGTCATCACCTCTTGGAAAAAGTTCTCCAAGGAAGAGACGTAAGTATATTGTAGTTTGAGCAGATGTGTACCATAGTATTTGATGTCATGGGGGGATGGAGAGGGGGGGTCGCTGAATTTATGAAGTGGCCTTGCTGTGGATGTGCTGTGTCTTGCGACACTGCTTCTGACCCAGGGCAGTGGACAGGATGCAGGGATGACCTGTCATCCAGGAGGTGCCAAGATATGAGGGAGGGTGGAGGGGAGTGGAATATATAGGAAATGGAATTGGTGGGAGTGGTTTCTATGCCTTTTTCTTTTTGGCTACCCCCCGTGTAGGGGGAAAAAGCCTTTGGTATATGTATGTGTGTATGTACGTCAGTGTAGAGGGAAAAAAATCACAAACATGTGATCACCCCCTACATAGGCGATATGGCTTTCTCTTACTGTTTTTGATTACTTGATTTTACTATGAAGATAATCTTGTGAAGGTAATGGGATAAAATTGTATTTACTTAAAATTTTAAAAAGAGCAGTATGACTCCAAGAGATTCATTACTGGCTATTTTTAGAATGGGATGAGGAGGATGAGAGGGAACAGGAGAGGCAGTGAATGGGTTGTTGTTGTTGTCGTTGTCATTCCCTAGACTGTCTGTCCGAGCAGTCCAGTCTCCCCAAGGAATGCCACAGCCGAAACTGGGTTTTCCCACAAATCCTTTATAGAGTGTATGTTGTGTTGTTTGCATGCATGATTGTGTATAATGCAATCTTCCATTATGTGTTGTATGGTATGGGGTGAAGTGTTACATCCTGGGCAGCTGTCCACAATGCGGTCATCCAGCCTCTTCTGGTTGAAGATGGTGGTGGAAAAAGAAGAGGTGCACAACCTGTGTAGGAATAAACTTCCTGCACTGTAGTTCAGTTCGAAGCTTTAAGAATCATTTAGATAAACACCTAAGCAAGATGCTGTAATGATTATAATTTATTTCATATTATTTGTTTTTGTTTGAAAAAGGGAGGTACAGTGATGGTGGACTGGTTGGTGAGGTTATTTAATGTTTGTTGGAGAGAGGGTAGAGTGCCGGAGGACTGGAGGAATGCCTGTATAGTTCCTCTTTACAAGGGAAAAGGGGACAAGTGTGAATGTAGTAGTTTCAGAGGGATTAGCTTGTTGAGTGTTGTTGTTGTTGTCGTTCCCTAGACTGTCTGTCCGAGCAGTCCCGTCTCCCCAAGGAATGCCATAGCCGAAACTGGGTTTTCCCACAAATCCTTTATAGAGTGTATGTTGTGTTGTTTGCGTGCATGATTGTGTATAATGCAGTCTTCCATTATGTGTTGTATGGAATGGGGTGAAGTGTTACATCCTGGGCAGCTGTTCACAATGCGGTCATCCAGCCTCTTCTGGTAGCTTAGAAGTGCTGGGTGGTGACCGCACCACAGTCTGGCCAAGTGGACTCTGTCCTTTCGTGGGAGAGAGGATTCAGAAGGGTGGATATCAGGGGGTCTGGCATGCAGCAGTGTGTTGTCTTTCAGTGTGTTAATGGAGCGGTGAGTGATATGATTATGAATATGTTTCCGGAGGCTAGTGTTTGGTGGTTGTGGAGGAAGAGAAGAGAGTATCTGTGCATGATAAAGGTCTTTGGGTGTTGTTTTAATGTTTCTTGGTGTGTGTGGGTGTTCTGCTATGTAGTGTAGCAGGTGTAATGTGTTTGTGGTGGCTGCGGCAAGTGTTTGTGTGCCTCTCATGTCGAGGTGGTCCTTGACTTTGAGGACTTTTGTTTCATGGTGTAAATGGTCTGTAGGTGTTGTATTTGTGCAGCCTGTAATTGTTTTTAGGGCTTTGTTTTGTATGATTTGAAGGGTGTTGTGGTGTGTCTCACTGAGATTAGGAGCCCATGCAGGACTCGCATAATTCAACACTGAGCGTATGCATTGTTTGTATATTGTTATATTAGTTTCTTTGTTTTGTCCAAATGTTGTTCCAGTGATTGACTTAAGTGCGTTAAGTCTGGGTGTGCATTTGTTTTTTATGTTTGTGATGTGTTGTTTGAAAGACATGGATGTATCGTATGTTACACCAAGAATTTTCGGTGTGTTTGTGTGTGGTATTAGAGTGTTGTTGATGTAGAGATGAGGTATGTATTTGTGTTCTTTTGTCCAGTTGGTGAGAAGTGTTGCTGTAGATTTGGTTGGAGCTATTTTGAGTCTGTTTGTGATGAACCATGTGTTGAGTGTGTCAAGGTATGGCTGGATTATTTCTGCAGCTTTGTCTGTGTTACGATGTGTGCATGTGATTGTTATGTCGTCTGCGTAGGAAGAGATTTGTATTTCTGAGGTGTCTGGCGTGGGTAAGTCATGCATGTATAGATTAAATAGTATGGGGGATAGAACTGAGCCCTGTGGTACTCCGTTCTTAATGTTTCTGATGTGCGATGATTGGCCATTATATGACACGTAAGCATTCCTACCTGCCAGATAATTGGCCAGCCATCTTTTGGTGTTATTGTGCATGTCTGTGTTATATATTTTATTTGTTAGGTTGTGGCGGGGGATAGCATCAAAAGCTTTACTAATGTCTAATGTTATAAGAATTGTTCTGTGGTGGGGTCTATCTGAATTGATGCCATCTAAAATTCTTTGTGTGAGGTTTGTCAGAAGAGTGTTTGTGGAGTGTAGTGGCCTAAAACCATGTTGTGAGTCAGCAAGGGGAATATGTGGTGTGACAAGTTTAAGTATTAGGCGTTCAATGACTTTAGAGGGGGTGCAGAGAAGTGTGATTGGGCGGTGCGATGTTGGGATTGTTGGGTCTTTGTTCGGTTTTGGAATGGTGATTATTTTACCATGTTTCCAGATGTCGGGTATAGTGTTGTGTGAATAGCTGTAGTTTGCAATGTTTGTGAGTGCGTGTATACCTTGTGGTCCAATGTGTTTTAGGTGGATGTTGCTTATGTTATCAGGGCCACAGGCAGATGAGTGCTTGAGACTATGTATTATGAGTTTTGTCTGACTGTCTATGAAGGGTATATAGTCTGAGTCTGTGGGAAAGTCTTTCTTACGTCGAATGGTGCGTCGGTCGTCAGGGTGAGAAGTGAGATGGCTTGTTGAGTGTAGTTGGGAAGGCTTATGGGAGGATCTTGGTTGAGAGGATTAGGAGAGGAACAGAAGGAGTAATTGGTGAGGAACAGTGTGGATTTAGGACAGGTAGAGGTTGTGTAGATCAGATCTTTGTGGTAAGACAGATATGTGAGAAAGCTATAGGAAAGGGGAAGGATGTTTTTTGGGCTTTTATGGATCTGGAAAAGGCTTATGATAGGGTAGACAGAAAGGCACTGTGGGAGGTTATGCAGATATACGGGATAGGAGGAAAGCTTCTGGGAGCTGTCAAGAGTTTTTATGAGAATAATAGAGCTTGTGTCAGGATTGGAAATGGAGAGAGTGAGTGGTTCGAGGTAAAGGTGGGACTTCGTCAAGGATGCGTTATGTCACCCTGGCTGTTCAACTTATATATGGATGGGGTGGTGCGAGAGGTAAATGCAAGGGTAGTGGGCAAGGGATTGGAGATGGTTAAAGAAAATGGAGAAAAGTGGGAGGTGAGCCAGTTGTTGTTTGCGGACGACACTGCGCTTGTGGCAGGATCGGAGGAGGGATTGAGGAAGTTGGTGGCAGAGTTTGGGAGAGTATGTGATAGAAGAAAGCTAAAGATAAATGTGGGTAAAAGGTGATGAGATGTACAAGGGGTGAAAGTGGCAGTAGACTGGAAGTGAGCATTAAGGGAGAGCGACTGGAGGAAGTGGATAGTTTTAGATACTTGTGTGCAAATGTGGCAGGGAAAGGTGGAGTGAAAGTGGAGGTAGAATGTAGATTGAGAGAAGCGAGTAAATGCCTTGGTGGATTAAAGAGTGTAATGAGGAATAGACATTTGGGAATGGATACTAAGAGGAGACTGTATGAAGGAGTGATTGTGCCAACAGCACTGTATGGGGCAGAAACATGGAACATAAGAGAAGAAGAGAGAAGGAGTTTGAATGTGTTTCAGATGAGGTGTCTGAGAAGTATGATGGGGGTTACTAGGCTAGATAGAGTGAGAAATGAGGAGGTGAGGAGGAGAACGGGGGTGGAAAGGGAGCTGGGAGATAGGGTTGATGAAAGAATATTAGGATGGTTTGGACACATGGAAAGAATGAGTGAAGAAAGACTAGTAAATGAGGTGTGGAAGGCAGATGTGGAGGGAGTGAACATGAGGGGGCGTCCTAGGATGAGGTGGATGGATGGGGTGAAGGGGGCTTTGGGGAAGAGGGGAATGTCTGTTGAGGAAGGACGGGAGAGGACAGAAGACAGGGGTGAATGGAGAATGGTTGTATATGGATGATGTTGTGATAGCATGAGGTGGAATGGGGGGTGAGGTAGTATGTGTGAGCAAAATTTGACGCAGCCCGAAGGGATTTCTCCCCGTCCTCTCATTTTATGCAATGGGGGGACGGAGAGGGGGGGTCGCCGATTTAATGAAGCGGCCTTGCTGTGGATGTGCTGTGTCTTGCGTCACTGCCTCTGACCCAGGGCAGTGGACAAGGTGCAGGGATGACCCATCATTCAGGAGGTGCTAAGATAAGAGGGAGGGTGGAGGGGTGTGGAGTGTATTCAGGGATGGAATGGGTGGGAATGATTTTATGCCTTTTTCTTTTTGGCTACCCCCCTTGTAAGGGGGAAAAAGCCTTGGTATATGTATGTATGTTTTTGTTTTGTTATCATTTGTCTGTTTGATTCTCATTTATCATTAGTTATATGTCAATTTATTATTATTTACTATTTACCTGTTTGTTTATTATTTAACTATACCTATCCATTTATTTATGTATTTTATTTGTTATTTACATTATTATAGTTTTTATTTATTAATTTATTATTACAGTATTATGATTTTTTTTTTTTCACATCCAACCTAGATATGGACCAAAAAGGTCTCCTGTCGGCATGCTCTGCCTTTGTAATCCTTTGTAATCCTTTGACATTTAGTTGCAAAGTAGAACAAGAGAAGTATGTAAGAAGTACTGAAGAGAACAGAGGCAAAATAACAGATAAGTTGGTGTTTGATGATGATGATATGGTTTAACGTCACAAACTCCCCCCCTGTCGGAAGTTTGATGGAGAATTGAAAAACAAAGATGTTCTAAAAAGAAGTGGAAAGTGTAAGTCAAGTAGAGAGAAGGTGGACTGATGCTAATGGAAGTAAAGGCAGGAATGGGAAGAAGAATAGAATATTTCAGGGATTTGTTAATTTGGAGGAGGTTAGAGAATTCATTGCTTGTAGCTGTAGAAGAGGTCAGGAAAATGACTGTAATGGGAGGGAAGAATGATGGTGTTATGGGGAAAGATGTATAAAGAACACTGAAAGTGATTAAAGTTGGTCACTTTTATTATCTGACAGAGGAACAGCTATAGGGATTGGCTAGTATACATACATATACCAAAGGCTTTTCCCCCCTTACAAGGGAGGTAGCCAAAAAGAAAAAGGCATGAAAACCATTCCCACCCATTCCATCCCTAAATACACTCCACTCCCCTCCACCCTCCCTCCCTCTTATCTTGGCACCTCCTGGATGACGGGTCATCCCTGCATCTTGTCCACTGCCCTGGGTCAGAGGCAGTGTTGTAAGACATATTCTTGGTTATTGTAATAATGTAATATAGACATCATGCTATCTAACTTAGTATGATTGTTTTAAGTGTGCCTAAGACTTCCTTTGCCTGTTACTTGCCCCAACCGTCTAAACCAGCGTTTCTCAACCAGGATTCCCTGGAACCCTAAGGTTCCACAAAAGGTCCCTAAGGGTTTTGCGAGGATAAGTGAGATAAGCCAATGCACTTTTGATTTTTTATTTAATTTCATATACGTAATATAATTAAACACGCACGGCATATTCTTGGTTATTGTAATAATGTAATATAGACATCATCCTATCTAACCTATTATTACATTGAAAATAAAATGAGAAAGATTTGGTATATGTGTTTTTTTTTGTGCAGGGGTTCCTTGAGACATGCAATTTATTCTAAAGGTTATGTAAGGGTAAAAAGTTGAGAAACGCGAGTCTAAACGCATAGGGGAAAGCTGATGGCTTCATCCGCAAATATGTGCCTCCTGATATAGGATCCTCATTTCCTAAGGGAGGGAAGTATGCCAGTGGACAGAAGAAGGGGATGTATAGTTTCACTATACAAGGAAAAAGGAAACAAAAATGAATATAGTAGTTTCAGAGGTATCAGTCTGGTGTAGTTGGTGAGGCATATGGGAAGCTGTTAATTTAGAGTACTAATGGGGAAAGAGGGAGTAATTGGAGTAGAGGAGTGTGGATTTAGGACTGCTGTCTTTGTTGTGTTGGTGAGGAACTGCTTTTGTGTCTGGCTGAAAGTGAAGCTGTTGCTGGTAATCAGCTTCCTGCATGTGAAAAAGTGTAATGATAATAATATGGTTTAACATCACAAACTCCCCCCTATCTGGAGGCTAGGACAGTTCCCCTTTACAAAGGGCTTTGTCGCTTGGAATTTAATGAACCATGACCTTGGTTCAACTTCGCCGTTGGCAGGGTTCGAACCACCATCCTCTCGACCATTGCCGCAAGTAACGACGCCCTAACCCGCTTGGCCAGCGAGCTTCCAAAAGTGTAATAAATACAGATAAAGTTAATAGAGTCTGAGTGGCAGCACCTCAGGACTGCATGTGTAGGGGTTATGGGAAAGGGATTGATGAGGTTTGAAAATGGGTAGCATCACTGTCCGTCACGCAGGAGTGTCATGTGCAGGTACCTGTCATAAGTCCCACTCCCCAATATTCCTTCATGAGCCAAATATGATCTGTTTTAATTTCTTGCCATAACCCATTGCTGGCTGTTTCCTCCTTATGAACGTGTTCCTCAAAAATTGAGTAATATGTACTATTTTTCCACATTATTAACTGTGCCTTGCGACACTGCCTCTTACCCAGGGCAGTGGACAAGGTGCAGGGATGACCCGTCATCCAGGAGGTGCTAAGATGGGAGGGAGGGTGGAGGGGAGTGGAGTGTATTTAGGGATGGAATGGGTGGGAATGATTTTATGCCTTTTTCTTTTTGGCTACCTCCCTTGTAAGGGGAAAAAAGCCTTGGTATATGTATGTATGTATTAACTGTTGTTTCCAACATTCGTTTGTATTTACAAAAGGTAGACTGAAGTTAGGGGAGGAGAAGTAAATTTGATCATTTGTTTAAAATATTTCTAGGTAAGATTCACTGGACACCTACAAAGCGACTTCGATTTTCTCCCAGGAAGTCATCTCCTAGAAAGTCCTCACCTACCAAGAACGTGGCTGAAATTGCTGAGGTTCCCGTAATTGACCGACAGTTCCTGGAGGATGAGGACAGTCAAGACAGTCATGCCTTGACCATTGTAGCCCAAGAAGAAGATCACACACCTCCCAAAAAGCGGGCTGACAAGAACAAGAAAAACAGGTAGCTAATATTTTGTTGGATTAAACTAAATATGATCTATTGCATACATGAGAGTTCCAGTGCTAATCCAAAAGTATAATAACATTGTATATGATGTTAGATAAGTAATATTATTAGTACTTTTATGTAGGGGGTACTTGAATGGGTTTAATATATGTATGATATGGATGTAAAATGGAAGAGGATGGATCAAACTCAAGAGGAAGACAAAGAACGATTTTGATGGATGGGGTTCAAGGGGACATGACTATGTATGGAATTTCTGTTGATCAGGGAAATCAATGTAAAAGATTGGAGATGGATTGTGAATAGATGGAAGGGTAAAGTACTTTGAATTGCTGCATTGCCTTTTATGTGAGCAGTGTAAAGGGGGACACAGATGATCTTTTATTGTGTATGAAATGGGTGAATGTTTTGACTTGACTATCTCCCCCTATAAAGGGAAAAAGGTTTTGATATATATGTTTATTCCCTCTTTTTTTTTTTTTTTTAATTGGTTGCTCCAAGCATCTTTCTATCTGCCCTTTTCCTCTTTCTCCACCTCTCCTCCATTTTCAACTTCCCTTCCCCCAAAAAATTATCTGATATTCCCCCACTCTCTCCCCTAAGAATATAGACATTCAGAACTCGTTCTATCCTTCTTTTGGATACCACTACATAGTCCACTTATGGGTAGAATGCTTGAGGACTGGAGGATTGCCTGTATAGTTAGGCTTTACAAAGAAAAAAGGGACAAATGTAATTGTTGTAGTTTTAGAGGGATCACTTTGTTTAGTGTAGTTGGGAAGGCTTATGTGAGGGTTTTAAGAGGATTAGGAGAGGAACAGAGAGAATAATTGGTGAATAACAGTCGCAAAGTCAGAGGTTCGAGTCCTTGCGGTGGGGCTAATTTCCATTTGTCACAATGACACACAAATTATTGGGATGCTTTTGGCACATGGAAAGAATGAATGAAGAAAGATTAGCAAAATAGGTAAGAACATAAGAACATAAAAATGAAGGGGACTGCAAGAGACCATAAGACCTACACTAGGCAGCTCCGTATCCATCACCACCTGTCATCCCCATCCATAAAGTTGTCTAATCGTTTCTTAAAACAACTGATAGTTTCAGCCCTTACTACATGGTTACTAAGTTTATTCCCTTTGTCGACCACCCTATTAGTAAACCAATTCTTGCCTATTTCCTTTTTAAATCTAAATTTGTCCAGTTTATAACTTTTACTGTGAGTCCTGCAGTATGGAAAGTAGAGGTGGATGGAATGAAATTGAAGGGGTGACTAAGGATGAAATGGATGAGGTGGATAGGGGGACGGAAAGGGGTGGGGTCACCGATTTAATGAAGTGGCCTTGCTGTGGATGTGCTGTGTCTTGCGACACTGCTTCTAACCCAGGGCAGTGGACAGGATGCAGGGATGACCCGTCATCCAGGAGGTGCCAAGATGAGAGGGAGGGAGGAGGGTGGAGGGGAGTGGAATATGTAGGGGGTGGAATGGGTGGGAGTGGTTTCTATGCCTTTTTCTTTTTGGCTACCCCCCATGTAAGGGGGAAAAAAGCCTTTGGTATATGTATGTATGAAAAGGGCTTTAGGCAAGAGGGGAATGTCTGTTGAGCAAGGAAGGAAGAGGGCAGCAGAGGGGTGAATGGAAAATGGTTGTGTATGGATGATATTTTGATGCAGTTTGAAGGGATTTCTCCTCGTTTTCTTTAATTTGTGGATGAGGGGACTAGGAGGGAGGGTTCCTGTGTAAGTGAAGTGGCCCAGCTGTGGTTGTACTGTGCCTTGCTACATTGCTTCTGACTTGGGCAGTGGGCAAGAGGCAGAGATGACCATTTGTCTATAAAAAGTTAAGAAGAGAGGGAAACAAGGGTTGGGGATGGGAGTGTAATGGGTGCATTCCCAGACTGGCTACCCCTCATATAAGGGGGAAGAACCTGTTGATAATAGATAGATGAATCCCTTTGAGATTCACCATCATTATACTCTTAACATAAAGATATGTACATACCTAAACAAATGTCTGGAACCAGCCAAGTACTGCTTGTCATACAATTGATGCCTCATTGAGAGTCGGTGCTCTTGACTCTAAAAGTGTCCATGAATAACATGAATTAATTATTTATCTTTTATTTCCATTTGGTTGACAGTAGGGGGGTGGACTTAGCTGAGGTACCAAAAGAAGTGATTGACTTAATTCAGTCTGGCATTGATGACGTTTTGGAGGAGAAAGCGGAACGAACACACCTCACTGCCAAACATGTCAAGAACATTATCAAGGTAAGCTGCCACTGTCCTTTCCTTGCTAACATTTTGCGGAAAACTAGTTAAAGTTGGTAGAAAGAGAGCAAATGCCATTTGATCTAATAACATTGACGAAAAACTGACTTGTATTACAGCTTGATCACAGAAAACATCTAAGCAAATGATAAGGAAATGACAGTGCCTGTTAAAATTCTGTGGAAAGCGAGTGTTAATGTTTGCTTCAGATGCAGCAGGAGCCAAATTTATATAAACTCCTAACCCCTAAGTCTAGACATAAATCATCAAAATGGCAGATATCAGCTGTCTATGCTGTCAAGGTTATGTCCTAGACATAAGCATTTGGGTCGTTGACATAGGGATTTAGGTAAACTCTCTGCCATTAGGGTTAGGATCTTTTATAAATTCGGGTCAGGACCTTTTACCAGGTTTCTACTGTCTGAAACCAGTTGTTATGGTTAAAGCAAAACAACTGTAATACTTGGATGGTGTAGTGGATTCTCTGCCAATTCATGATGATGATTTGTTTATTATTTAAGAATTGAAAATTTAACACTGGAGTGTGGAGTGGTGGAGTGAAGAAGGGGTGGGGGAGAGGGCGGAGAATTTTAACTCACAAATCTGAATACTCCTCAAATCTTAACACCCTATAGCCCAAATAATTTGGATATGGGAAGGATTTTTATACTTAATATATATATATATATATATATATGTATATACGCAGTCACTATCCAATTTATGACGTACGCGAGCTACGACCACCCGTACTTACGACCACATCTAGCAGATGCCTATTATAAGTTTACTGTGTATGTCTGGCAGCACAGCATGTAAGATAGTTGTGGCAGCCCAGCATCGTGGACAACAGTTATGGTAGAGATGGAAAAGTTGCTATACATGTGGTTGCAAGGTAATAGGCAAAGAAATGTAAAAGTGATGCAAGCAGTGTAAAGTAAGGCTACAAGTTAATTTTGCATGTTGAAAGAATGTGCAGTTGAAGAATACATTTTACATGAATTCATAGTGAGTGCTGGGTGGTTTTGTTGCTTTCGAGAGCATTACCAGGTTCACCACATGTTGTCGAAAGGTGAGGCTGCTAGCAGTGATGCACCTGCAGCAAGGCATTTGTGGAAGAGTTTGATAAATTAATTAAGGATGAAGGATACTTATGTACTTATGACCACATCTAGTAAATGCCTATTATGAGTTTACTAATAAGAATACTATAATAAGTATTTTCTTTCTTTAACCTACCATATAATATTAACAAATAAGCAACTGAAAACGGTGCTCTATACAACTGTAGGAGAGAAGCCAAACGCAGGGTATGGGATCCAATGTATTTAACGTTTCGCCCAGCAGGGCTTCTTCAGAAATAACATAGTGGACAAACATCTGACTCCTTGTATAACCCGAGCTTGTGGGGAGAAACGAACATGAAACTGGCGTAAACACAATTTGCGTAAATTGCTTGTTGCTATGTTATTAAAGTTATTAAAGGTTTATTTATTGTAAAAAATCCATTGTTTTGATTAATATTGTCAATGAGAGATAGGAAAGCAGATTCAAAACATCTACGTTTCATAGTATGGTTTTCATATATAATAATCTTAGAATTATTCCAGTCAGCATTTTGGCCTGTATCGTATCTATGTCTAACAATGGCATTATTCATATTGTAAGTTTTCATATCATATTTATGTTCCGATATTCTTTTATCAACACCACGGAAACTTTCACCAATGTAGACCTTTTTACATCCTAAACATAGTACACAGTAAACACCTACTTGACAAACATTTTCCCTACTTTTATTTCGGCTTTTTATAAGATTACCACTGTTACCGAGCTGGTGTTAATGTTGTGAAAACCAGCTCATATATAAATATACATTGTGTGTGTGCATTTTTAATTACTGTTTGGCCACCCCTCTTTCAAGGTGGAAAGGGTCTTTTCTATGTATGTACTATGTTACATGATGTTTTCTGTTTCATTACAGAGTGTGATGATGGATGAGAATGTGGTAGCAATGGTGAGGAACACAGTCCTTGGTAGTCAGGGAACAGAAACGGAAGCAGTTTATGAACCCAAGTTGACTCGCACACGGATCAAGTAGGCAGCTTTCTTTTTCGAAATTTTGTACATGCTTATACAAATGACCATTTTCCCTTTTAAAGAGGGTGGTCTAACCAGTAGTCGAAGGGAACAATGCAGTTTTTGCATGGGAATGGGCTTGTGGAGATAAGATTTCCACATCGAAGACAACTCAGTGAGAAAGCGTTTTAGGAATGGAAACAAGTATATGTGTTTTGTAGTTCTGGAGAAAGTTTATGATAGAGTGGATGGGAAGAAAATGTGAGAAACCTTGAGACTATAAAGTAGGACCAAGAAAAAATTGGGAGGCAGTGAAGAACTATTATGGTGAGTGCTCGTTTGAGGATAGGTGAATGTAGCACAAAGCAGGTATGTGTATTGTCACCATGGCTATTTAATCTATATGTGCATTGTGCAGTTAGAGAAGTGAATGCAAGAGATCACGTGAGGGTGGAGTGAATCTCATATTTCAGAAGGAGCTGAATAATTTCTTTTCTTGTGACGGTAGATAAGGAGGTGCTAAGATAAGAGGGAAGAGGGAGGGTGGAGGGGTGTGGAGTGTTTTCAGGGATGGAATGGGTGGGAATGATTTTATGCCTTTTCCTTTTTGGCTACCTCCCTTGTAAGGGGGAAAAAGCCTTGGTATATGTACTGTATGTATGTGATGGTAGATTGACTGTACCTGCTTAAGTAAGTGTGTGCACATACATATCAAAGGCCATCGCTTCCTCATGACGGGGTGGGTGCTGAGTCGTAGCCCGCGTCCATGTCAAATAAGATTAGTTGTGAATTGATATGAAATAGTGTCTTGGATGTTTAGTGGATAAGAGGATGATTTTATTTCAGGGATTTGTTGGAGAAACAGCAGGTGCCAATAAACTGGGGGCCTATGGGAAGCAGCGGCATCAATATTCCGCCATCAGAGACTCATGAACTTGTCCTCACTGAGTTTCCTGATGATGAGGAAGATGAAGAGTATCGTCCAGAAGCTGATTATCAGGTACAATTTATAAAACCTACTTATCTGCATGAGGAGACGGAGAGGGGGGTCACCCATTTAATGAAGCAGCCTTGCTGTGGATGTGCTGTGTCTTGCGACACTGCTTCTGACCCAGGGCAGTAGACAAGATGTAGGGATGACCTGTCATCCAGTAGGTGCTAAGATAAGAGGGAGGGTAGAGGACGGAGGGGAGTGTAGTGTATTTAGGGATGGAATGGGTGGGAATGGTTTTTGTGCCTTTTTCTTTTTGGCTACCTCCCTTGTAAGGGAGAAAAAGCCTTTGGTATATGTATGCTTAAGACCCAGGGCAGGGGGGTGAGATGCAGGGATGACCCATCATCCAGGAGGTGCCAAGATAAGATGGTGGAGGGGAGTGGAGTGTGATGGGGATGGGGATGTTTTTTGGCTACCTCCCTTATAAGGGGGAAAAAAGCCTTTGGTATATGTATGCATATACTTTGACAAACCAGAACAGTGGCTGAGACAAAATTAAATGGAAACCTCCATTCAGAAAACATCATTGACATAGCTCATGCCAAACAATCATGAATCAAAGAAATGTAAAGTAGTGAAACTGAATAGCCATTGCCGTCATTGGACAAGAGCCCAAAAATCCTGGTTTTTGTTTTTGTTACCCATGTAGCCTACAACCCACACGCGAAGGACTTGCAGTGAAAATCAACAAGAAAATACATACATACATATACCAAAGGCTTTTTCCCCCTTACAAGGGAGGTAGCCAAAAAGAAAAAGGCATAACAACTATTCCCACCCATTCCATCCTGAATACACTCCATTCCCCTCCACCCTCCACCCTCCCTTCTATCTTGGCACCTCCTGGATGATGGGTCATCCCTACATACATACATACATACATACATATACCAAGGACTTTTCCTCCCTTACAAGGGAAGTAGCCAAAATCAAAAGGCATAATTCCACTCCCACCCATTTCATTCCCCACCCATTCCACCCCCATTCACTACCCTTCCCTCCCTCTCATCTTGGCTCCTCCTGGATGACGGGTCATCCCTGAATCTTGCCCATCGCCCTGGGTCAGAAGCAGTGCAGCAAGACACAGCACATCCACAACAAGGGTGTGCTGTGTTTTGTTGCATTGCTTCTGCAATACGCAAGTACACACATCCACCAATGGCTTTTTCCCCCCTTACAAGGGAGGTAGCCAAAATCAAAGGCATAAATCCACTCTCGCCTACTTCATCCGCACATACTTCTCAAGTAGTGAAGGGAAACCATGAGTCCTTTGTACTCTTTGTGAGGACAGAATTTGTGGTCCTGTATTACTGCTTGATTATCCACCAATTCCAAATTTCTGCCTAGTATGCTTGCATTCAGAGTGGAGTGGAGTGGAGTGTAGTGTAGTGTAGTGTAGTGTAATAGGGATGGAGTGGGTGGGAATGGTTTTTATGCCTTTTTCTTTTTGGCTACCCCCCTTGTAAGGGTGAAAAAGCCTTTGGTATATATATTTACCTAGTTGTATTATACGGGAAGGGGAGCTATGCTCACGGTGACTCGTTTTTGTATCTCGCAAGATCAAGTTTGTTCTTAAATTGTATTGTATTTGCACACACTATTTCTTCATCCAATTTGTTCCATACATCTATCACTCTATGTGTGTATGTATGCTTGCATTCACCTCCCAAAGTTTCCAATCTAGAAACATAGTGCCAGCCCCTTGGGACAGTCCCTTCAGTTGTTGTTTCACAAGAGGGATATACTAAGATATTTCCTCACCCTCATAATGGGGGTGAGGCAAAACATGCACACATCCTGCATCCAGCCAACCGTTTTTCAAGAGAGCGGTGTACCAGGGATCAAGTGGCAATGTTACTAGGAAAGAAACCAGATGCAGCCTAAATCATCTTTGCTATTTAATTTTTGTTCTTATATCTTTGCAGAGTGAAGATGACAGTTGTGTATCGACTCCGTTCAGCAGTGACATGGGCTCTCCTATGACTCCATGCACTCCAAGGTCATCAACATCGTCTGTTTCCACAAGCAGTCATATTCAAATGTAAGTCTTGCAACACTGCTTCTGACCCAGGGCAGTGGACAGGATGCAGGGATGACCCATCATCCAGGAGGTGCCTAGATGAGAGGGAGGGAGGAGGGTGGAGGGGAGTGGAATATATAGGAAATGGAATGGGTGGGAGTGGTTTCTATGCCTTTTTCTTTTTGGCTACCCCCCATGTAGGGGGAAAAAGCCCGTGGTATATGTATGTATTTATGTAAGTCTTATTTCTTGGAGTAGGAAACAACAGATGATGGACAGAAGTGGAATGGGTGTGTTGCTTGGCTGGCTGCCTCCTGTTTAAGAGAAAGAGGTCCATGGTATATAGATAGGAAGAATTACTCTGTACTATATTGTTTTGCTCATTAAATGAAGCGGCCTTGCTGTGGATGTACTGTGTCTTGCTACATTGCTTCTGACCCAGGCCAGTGGGTGAGATGCAGGGATGACCCATCATCCAGGAGGAGCCAAGATTAGAGGGAGGGAAGAGGGTGGAGGGGAATGGAGTGTGATGGGGATGGGATGGGTGGAAGTGGATTTTATGCCTTTGTGTTTTGGCTATCTCCCTTGTAGGGGGGAAATAACCATTGGTATGTTTATGTGCGTATATATGTATGTATGTATATTATTTTGTACATACATATACCAAAGGCTTTTCCCACTTACAAGGGAAGTAGCCAAAAAATAAAGGCATAAAAACCATCCCCACCCATTCCATCCCTAATACACTCCACTCCCCTCCACCCTCTACCTTTCCTCTTATCTTGGCACCTCCTGGATGATGGGTCATCCCTGCATCTTGTCCACTTCCCTGGGTCAGAAGCAGTGTTGCAAGACACAGCACATCCACAGCAAGGCTGCTGTGGCATGGTGAAGAGGTGGGGAAAACAAGCATTGGGTCTTGGGTCCTACTGTGGATAAATGTACCTTGCTGCACTGGTCGTGACCCAAGTAGGTGGTGGGAGAGAGTGACACTTCATCCCTAAGGTGATAAGATGGAAGAAGTGTTTGAATGGGGTTTTATTTATTTATTTATTTATTTGTTTATTCATTTTCTCCCCATCTTCTCCTTCTCTGCATGGGGGGATGGAAGGGGGGGGTCACCGAATTTATGAAGCTGTGGATGTGCTGTGTCTTGCGACACTGCTTCTGACCCAGGGCAGTAGACAGGATGCAGGGATGACCCATCATCCAGGAGGTGCCAAGATAAGAGGGAGGGAGGAGGGTGGAGGGGAGTGGAATATATAGGAAATGGAATGGGTGGGGGTGGTTTCCATGCCTTTTTCTTTTTGGCTACCCCCCGTGTAAGGGGGAAAAAGCCTTTGGTACATGTATGTATGTATTTATTTTTTATTGGGTTTAAGCTTTGAATAGGCCAACTCCTTATAGAGAGAAAAGGGCCTTGTATACGTTTTGGTAAGATAATACACAAGATTTAGATAGTCTTTACCAGAGAAGTTAGGTAAAGAGGGAGTAAGTGAACGTCAAAGGAGTTTAGATAATCTTGAAAACTTTTGCATATTCCAGAAGAAGAACCTATATGCTGAGCTACTCATGTACTGCATTGATTACATATATCAACTTGTAATAGAACAACCTCACAGTAATTTTGTTTTTAATTTTCACTCAGGAACAGTAGTACTCCTACATGCCCTGATTCCAACTTCAAAATACCAGAGCTTCCCAAAGTTGTCCCGAGGTTCCTCAACTTTGATAAACATCCAGAAAAGAAGGCAAGTATATAGATAGATTGTAAAACACTTAATCATATGCTGAGAATGAAAGGGGAAAGGATCTTCTTAAATGTCAAGCCACATCACATTGTTGGTAGGGGCAGATTGGATATGTTAAAAGAAATTGAATGTTGGAATGGTTGCAGATTGAGTGCAAGTTTAGCATCAGTTGGGAATAAAATGGTTTGAATATTGGAATGACTGGGATAGGAAATGAAAAGGGGTGAGAGTTTCTGTCTCCCATGTTTGGCCATTGTTGGAAACGATTACAGGTTGGGAAAAAAGTGTATACATTTTTAGTCACAACTTTTTGTGTTTTTGGACGTAGTTCATGATTTACATTGTAAACATCATAATGTATCCCTGTTTAACTTCACAAAAATATTGATAAAATTTATTATTGCAGGATATGATAGTTCATCGTACACGTTCCAAGTTTAACATGGAGGATACACCTGTGGAGCTCTTGGAATTAGCTTTTGTGCCTCCGGATGTAACGCAGGACATGTACGAAGCCGAGTGTGATGATGAAGAGTGGAAGAACTTCTTATGTGAATTTATTCAACCTCTCCGTAAGTTGGCTGTGATCGCGAGTTATCTTTTCAGCATGATAAGAATCTATTGCTCTGCATAGTGCCTTGGAATTTTATCCTGTTTTCCAATTAGATATTAGGCTGAACAGTTGTTGACGGATCTGGACTCTCGTCAGTTTGGAGGCCTACCTTCATTCAGCAGAATAAGGTTGTCAGGAAAAAATGTGCTAACATAATTGGTGGGTTTTAGATTGCAGATTTAATCTGGCACCTAGGTGACAACAGGTGAGCTTGAGCAGTGTAAACTTGATTATAATTGTTGTCTCAAGTTAGGGACTGGAAAACCGTACTCTCACGATGGATTGCAACACTCCCTGGGTCCTTCCATAGATATTTATGGGAAGAAATGTTGGACTGTTGTTTATGTTGTACTGTTGTAGAGCTATTTCTGAACACCAGACACCAATATCCTCACCATAGGATACATACATATTCCGATGGCTTTTTCCCCCATACAAGGGAGGTAGTTAAAGGCACGAATCCACTCCCACCCATTTCTTCCCTACATACTACTCTCCCGTTCACAACCCCTCCCTCCCTCTTTTCTTGGTTCTTGGATTACGGGTCATCCCTGCATCTCACCCACTGCCCTGGGTCAGAAGCAGTGTAGCAAGGCACAGCACATCCATAGTAAAGCCTCTTCATTTAATCGGTGACCTCCGCCCTCTCTGTCCCCTCAAAAGCCATAGGATACCATATGGAAATGATAGATACACTGTTCTGTGCAAGACCCCACAACCTTACTCACTCATCTTATCATAGCACATTAACACAACCAACTGAATGCAAGAAAAAGCTATACCAGCAATATACTACTAAAACATCTACAACAACCTACCATCTGTACCACACAATATATCCGCACAAAAACATATCACACTTGGATCATAGAACAAGCTCTTTAGGACTGACCATCAAATTATTTACTCCCTCCACACACACACACACACAAAAAAAAAAATGGTAAGTATATAGTTCTATGCTAGAACCCTAAACACCAACCACCCATCTCATTATATCATACAGGCACCACCAGCTACACACATACATATACCAAAGGCTTTTTCCCCCTTACAAGGGAGGTAGCCAAAAAACAAAGGCATAAAAAAAACATCCCCACCCATTCCATTTCTAATACACTCCACCCCCCTGCACCCTCTACCCTCACTCTTATCTTGGCACATCCTGGATGACAGGTCATACTACCAGCTAAATGAAAAAAAAAAAAAAAAAAAATGCTACTCAGACATATGGAACAACCTCCCACCTCTATCACACAATACATGTGCACATAGATTCATTTACACATAGATCCCTAAAGACGCTCTCCAAGATAGACCACCAAACTCAGTACTCCACGAACACCCATGAGCCCCACAAAAATCTCTCTTTAAGAGAAGTAATAGCTGTACTAGAACACTTGTATTCAGGACGCCCATCCAGTATTAAAACAATATCAACACAGAATATGCTTGTCCACAAAATCAAACTACCTTAGATGCAGTAACCATGCAGAAGACACAGAGTACCTCATTCTGCAATATCTCACACAATCTGTCGACAGCAACACAATATTTCTTCCATGAGTGACTTGCGGACCCACCCAATGGCCATTGCTGGTTACCCGGATGGTGCGAGTCTCTACTAGAGCCTGAGGCAGTAGACTGCCTGACTGAAAGGTCCACATCAAGAGAAGCCAGAGCCACATTAGTGTGCTTGCGTTCTGGTTGCCATCTAGCACTAAGTAGGCTTGGCTATGGAAACCAACTGCCCTAGATGCAGCCATCATTCAAATGACACTAAACACCTTATCTTACACTGCTCCACCTTGGCCATACCTTGACAACAAAATAGTATTTCTTCCTTAAGTGACTTACAGGTCATTCCAGTGACTTTTGCCAGTTATTTGGGAGTTGCGGGTCCCTTTGTTTGGGTAATGTATTACTTGATTGTATCTGAGAGGGGTGCACTGGGAATGAACTGGCAGCACTGATGAAAGAAATAAAATACATACATACATACATATACCAAAGAGAAAAAACCTTTGGTATATGTATGTATGTATGTATCTTATTTCTCTTATCATTGCTGCCAGTTCATTCCCAGTGCACCCCTCTCTCGAGACAAGGCATTACCTGTGTGTATATTCTTCTCCAGCTCTGTGTCACTCATGCAGATTTTCTGTCGTTTAACATCATGACTGTTTGCCCTCGCTGGTTCATTCTACCCATCCACCCACCAGTAACTTGGTCTACCCTAAATCATTCTGTATCGTATTTCACTTTCTTGGTTTCATGCCTCTTATTCCCCCAGAAGTAAACTTTTGAGAATATATTTTATTCTTCTGTTTTCATCATGCAACAGAAAATGTACCGAACGAAGATGAGGAGGCTGACCCAGAGTACAACATTCTTGAAGACAAGGAGGACGAGACTGATTTGGCTGAAGACATGAGGGGTGATCGGGCTGTCCAGATCACCAAGAAAGAACTGAGTGCACTTATGAATGAGCTCTTTGATTCACTTGATAAGGGAAACCATAGTGATGGGGACAAAGGGAAGAAGAATTTGAATGTCAGTATTTCTAACATTAATTCGTTAAGTCAAGGCCTAATTCATCCACAACTTATAGAGGAAGTCACTGAACAGGTGGGTAGTTACTGAGTTTTATTCATTACAGTATATATTGATTTTTTCTACATACACCAAAGGCATTTTTCTCCCCTTATAAGGGAGGTAGCCAAAAAACAAAGGCATAAAAACCACTCCCACCCATTCCATCCCTATCATACTCCACTCCCCTCCACCCACTTCCCTCCCTCTTATCTTAGCACCTCCTGGATGACGGGTCATCCCTGCATCTCATCCACTGCCGGCGACCCCCCCTCTCTGTCGCCTCATGCAGAAAAGGAAAAGATGGGGAGAAATCTCTTCAGGCTGCATCAAATTATTTCTCACATATACTTCCTCAACCCCCATCCTCCACCCATTCCACCTCATGCATTACAGCATCATCCATATACAACCATTCTCCATTCACCCGTCTTCTGTCCTCTCCCATCTTTCCTCAACAGACATTCTCCTATTTCCCAAAAACCCTTTTACCCCATCCATCCATCTCATCCTAGGTCGCCCCCTCATGTTCACTCTCTCCACATCTGCTTTCCACACCTCTTATAGTAGTCTTTCTTCACTCATTCTTTCCATGTGTCCAAACCATCCCAATACTCATTCATCAACCCGATCTCTCAACTCCCTTTCCCTCCCCCTTTTCTTAGCTCCTCCTGGATAACAGATCATCCCTGCACCTTGCGCACTGCCCTGGGTCAGAAGCAATGTAACAAGACACAGTACATCCACAACAAGGCCACTTCATTTAATTGGTGACCAACTACAAAATATAATCAATATGCCTGATGGAGGGAGTTTGCGATGTTGTATTGAATCAGTTGATCACATTACATTACATAACGTTATGACATGTTGACACCCCATCACATGCACTCATCTTACATACATACATACATACATACACATACCAAAGGCTTTTTCCCCGTTGCAAGGGAGGTAGCCAAAAAAAACAAAGGCATAAAATCCACTCCCACCTATTCCATCCCCACATACTCCACTCCCATCCACCCCCTCCCTCCTCCTTATCTTGGCTCCTCCTGGATGAAGGGTCATCCCTGCATATTGCCCACTGCCCTGGGTCAGGAGCAGTCGCAAGACACAGCACATCCGTAGCAAGGTCTCTTCATTAAATCAGTGACCTCCCCTCTCTCTCTCCCCTCATGCAGGAAAAGAGAAGATGGGGAGAAATCCCTTTGGGCTGTGTCAAATTATTTTTCCACACATACTCCCTCATCCCCCACCCAGTTCCTTTCATGTATCACAGCATTATCCATACACAACCATTCTCCATTCACCTCTATCTTCTGTCTTCTCCCTTCCTTCCTCAACAGACATCCAAGTCCCTTTTACCCCATCCATCCATCTCATCCTTGGTTGCCCCCTCATGTTCACTCCCTCTACCTCTGCCTTCCAACCTTCTTTTACTAATCTGTCTTCACTCATTCTTTCCATGTGTCCAAACCATCCCAGTACTCTTTCTTCAACCCTATCTACCAACTCCCTTCCCATCCCTATTCTCCTCCTTACCTCCTCATTTCTCACTGTCCAGCCTAGTAACCCCTATCATACTTCTCAGGCACCTCATCTCAAATACACCTCAAGTTTAATCAGGTGCCATGTAAACTTAGGAAATCCTTGAATACCAGAAATTTGTACTAGAAGAACTTCTATTCATTTCAATATATTGAATATTCCTACAGTATGTTTAACTTTTTAAACCCAGCTAATATTTTTTCTTTGGAACCCAGTTATATTGTACATAACTGTTTAGGTTTTCCCATATATGAGGAAACTAGGTGGCATAATGTATAAGTTGTTCCGTACAAGCAGTTGTACTTACCAGAGGAAGAGATATTGGAGTGGTAGGGGTCTTGATGTCTTGGAACATGGTCCTGAATCTATCCTGCAGGAGAAAAAAAATGTCTGACAATAGGGATGAAGAGGGGTTTGATTTATTGAGATATCGGTAATGAGTCAACCTTCCAGAATTTCAATAGATTGTTTAGCATTAACTAAAACAAACCTAAATGGAGAGGGGTTGTGTATAGATGATGCTGTGATGCATGAGAGGGAGTGGGTGGGGAATGGGGGGTGAGGAAGTATGTATGAGAAAAAATATTGACGCAGCCCGAAGGGTTTTCTCCCCGTCTTCTCCTTTTCTGCATGGGGGGACACAGAGGGGGGTCGCCGAAATTATGAAGTGGCCTTGCTGTGGATGTGCTGTGTCTTGCGACACTGCTTCTGACCCAGGGCAGTGGACAGGATGCAGGGATGACCTGTCATCCAGGAGGTGCCAAGATAAGAGGGAGGGAGGAGGGTGGAGGGGAGTGGAATATATAGGAAATGGAGTAGGTGGGAGTGGTTTCTATGCCTTTTTCTTTTTGGCTACCCCCCGTGTAGGGGGAAAAAGCCTTTGGTGTATGTATGTGTATGTAAAACAAATCTGTAACATATGCCAGCAGGTTGAAGTGACTGAGGTTCATTTGCATTCATGAAATGGCAATTAATTATTACTTTTTCATTGTTTTTACCTCTTCAGCCAGCCAAGCCCTGTGAGGTGTGGGTGGAAATTGCTCTTCCCTCGATAGAAAAGGAACACCGTGCAGTGATCCAAAGCCAGATGATGCAGCACGTGCAGCTCCTCACACAGACTGTCATGCTGTGTCATGGAGAACCCAGTCTGAAGAACATCCAAGATCAGGGTGTATTGCGTCTGGTCAGTAGCAAGGGTATTGTTGTTCTTTTGGTCTACATTATTCCTGAAGTTTAGGGAGATGGTGTGTACTTAACTATTTTTTTAAACTTATACACTGCATGACCCGTCATCCAGGAGGTGATAAGATAAGAGGGAGGGTGGAGGGGTGTGGAGTGTATTCAGGGATGGAATGGGTGGGAATGATTTTATGCCTTTTCCTTTTTGGCTACCTCCCTTGTAAGGGGGAAAAAGCCTTGGTATATGTATGTATGTACACTGCACTTGTAGCAGGATTAGAGGAGATTCTAAGGAAGTTAGTGATGGAATTTGGGAAGGTGTACGAAAGAAGGAAGTTAAAGATAAATGGGTAAAAGTAAGGTGATGAGATGTACAAGGGGAGAGGATGACAGCAAATTGGAAGTGAGTGTTAAGGAATAGAGACAGGAGGAATTGAATAGATTTAGATACTTGGGTGTGAATGTGGTGGGAAAGGGAGGAGTGGAGGTGGAGGTAGAATGTAGATTGAGAGGAGCAAGTAAGTGCCTTGGGGGAATAAAGAGTGTAATGAGAAATAAACATTCTGGAATGAATGCTAAGAGGAGATTTTATGAAGGAGTGATTGTGCAGACAGCACTGTACAAGGCAGAAACATGGAATATAAGAGAGCAAGAGTTTAATTGTGTTTGAGATGAAATACCTGAGAAGTATGATAGGGGTTACTTGGCTGGATAGAGTGAAGCAAGGAGGTGAGGAGAGTGGGGGTGGAAAGGGAGTTGGGAGATAGGGTTGATGAAAGAATATTGGGATGGTTTGGACACATGGAATGAATGAATGAAGAAAGATTAGTAAAAGAGATGTAGAAGGCAGAGGTGGAAGGAGTGAACATGAAGGGCGACCAAGGACAAGATAGATGGATGGGGTAAAAGGGGCATTGGGAAAGAGGGGAATGTCTGTTGAGGAAGGAAGGGAGAAGACAGAAAATAGGGGTGAATGAAGAATTATTATGCATGGTAGATACTGGGATGCATGAGGGGGAGTGGGTGGGGGATGGGGGGATAGGGAATGTGTGAGAATGATATTTTGACACAGCCTGAAGGGATTTCTCCATATCTTCTCTTTTTCTGCATGAGGGGACGGAGATGGGGTCACCGATTAAATGAAGTGGTTTTGCTGTGGATGTGCTGTGTCTTGCTACATTGCTTCTGACCCAGGGTAGTGGGCAAGATGCAGGGATGACCTGTCATCCAGGAGGAGTCAAGAAAAAGGAAGGGGGGTGTGGTGATTGGGAGTCGAGTATGTGGGGATGAAATGGATGGTAGTGGATTATGTCTGACTTTGGCTACCTCCCTTGTAAGGGGGAAAAAGCTATTGGTATATGTATGTATGTATGTACAAAGTCTTCTGTAAAGTGGCACCGTCCTAGTCTCCTGGTAATGGGGAGTTCACGACAATAAACCAAATCAGTCACCATTCAGAATGAAAAGTGTAAATTGACAGGCTTTTGACTCTACTAAGGTTGTGACATACAAATGAATAATATAAAGTGGATGTAGCCAGTATAAAAGGAAAAGCACGCTTATGCATCACTTGCTGGTGATGCGTAAGTAGCATTGGAGCCTCTGAAGGTCCTCAGGGACTGAAAACCTGGCAGTCACTAGCTGCCCTGAGGTCATGACCTGGCTGCATCGGGTTGGACAAAATGGGTCCTTAAGGTCTGTGGACAAAACAGGTCTCCTGGAACATCTGCAGACCCCCCAGTTGTGCTGAGTATCTCTCACGGGACAGTTAATGTGAGGGTCGTGACCTGATCCTGGTGAATATAAGGGGTCACCAGGAGTTCACCAAGGACAGACGGCCTCGGGACCTGAGGAAGCTATCTCTAGCCACCTTCCACACTGAGACTTTGCCAGGGACAGACACCGTCCTCCTCCTCCTCCTTCCCCCCCCCCAATGAAACTTTCCAGAGTTTGCCTTCAGTGAGGCCCCCTACATCCCCTACATTCCAGACACTTGCTGTAGAAGTGTTTAAATGAGTGAAAGCACTTTTCCCACAGGGTTGACAGGGTATATGTCTTTATATATTGGTACAGTTTTGACTGAATTTGTTGGGAAACACATCATATATGTTGTTTGGTACAGTAAGTAAGAACTTAACTGATTATTCAACAGGAAGAACTGAAAAGAACTGCCGGGTCGGCGCCCTGGAACTTGGAGCCAGCTTTAGAGGCCATCTCGACTCTTAAGGCAAAGGCTACTGGAAACGTTCAACAGGAAGGGTTAGTTTTTTATATCCCTTTTTTAATGTGTGTATTTTTATCATGTACTTCATCTGGAACCACTGCAAGTGGTGATTTTTTGAGATGGATGCTGGAGAGAATCATTTACTTGCTTTCCACTGTCAAACCTATCAAGACTCTTTTCCTATGGAAGACACCTCTAAGTGATGGCAGGACTCAAGGTAATGCAATGAGGCACAGCTCTTCCACAGCAGGCCTTGACAGCTGGAGCTGATTTACCCTCACTGCTTTACCATATGTTGACCTCTCTCTCCCCTTCTCATGTACTCAAATGAAGCAGATCAAAATAGTGTCATCTCTTCATCTATTCACAATCTCCCTCCGTCACTCCTATCATTTGCACTCTCTTTTCCTTCCATAAACATTCCAAATACATCCATAGTATTCACTCATCCATCCATCCATCTCATTCTGTCTTTCTCTCAAGCTCACTCCATCCACTACTGGTTTCTTCACTCTTTGCTAGTCTTTTCTCATTCATTCACTAGCTGCTTCAGTCATCTTCATAGAATCAACCTTTAAAGTAGTGTCATCTGCAAATAAGAAGTGGTTTATTTCCCATGGCATTCACCAAGTTGGTCAACTTTTTCTCTTTTCCTTTAGGGAATCCAAGGTATCAAAACCAAGTTATCGCTACAACAAATTGAGCCTCCATCCTGATGTAGTGGAAACAATTGCAGAATCCATTGCCTTCCCATTTGCTGACTTGCTTCCAGAGCGTATGTTCATTAATCCTGTTAAAAGGAAGAATGTAATGAACAAAGCACCTTTCCTCCCCTCTGAAGACCTGTAAGTAAAGGTGGAGAACTTTCTTCTTTTCTTCCGTGTTTATTTCCTCCATTTTGTATTGGTTTAAACTGCCCTTGTTGATATTGCATTTGAATCTGTTTCTTTGACAGTCTGCTAGCCATGGGACTAAAGAAACATTTAGGCCACCTGCCACAATACAGTGACAAAGAGAAATGTAAGGTTCGGAGGAGGAGAGAACACTTTGGAGATGTTCAAGAGGCTCTGAAGGACATCTCAGAGAACTTGGTCGTGTTAAAGTCAGTGCAGCAGCTGTATACAAGAGCCAAGAACCTACGGAACAGGAATAAAGAACTCTACAGCAAGAATCCTATAATGGTATGTAGTGGAGATTTTGATGGACACATATGTGTATGCAAGCTTGTACACATGTATGCATGCTTTCACATACACACACAGACACGCAAGAGAAACACATACACACACACACACGTCGGTCGGAGTGACAGCGAAGTCTGGACTCCGGTGATATCTTCAAATTTTGAGGATCACAATACAAGGAAGTACCTGTGTTGTATTAATAGGGAAGAGGAAAGCTCGTGGTGTAGTGGGAAGGTGAAGAAAAAGGAGAAGGGGAGGGATTACTGAGGAAAATGGAAGGAAATGAGGAATGGGAAGATAGGGCCCAGGAACTCAGACGGTATGTAAACAAGAGACGGCCTGACAATAGTGGTGAAGTCAATGTAATTAGTAAAAATGTAAAGATTAGAAATATAGATAAGAACAGTGCAATAGAAGGTGAAGATAACTATTTCCATGGATTTAATGAGGGAGGAAATGACAACCTTCCCCAACTAGTAAATCTAGAGGAGAAGCTAAAAGAAATGAATGAAAATTGGGAAGCTAAGTTTAACCAAATAAAATTAATTACTCAAAGAGTGGATAAGCTGGAAGAACTAAAGAAGGAAAATCAAAACCTAACTAAAGAAATAGTAGAATTAAAAAGACAGTTAAGAGAAGTAAAGGAAGAGAATGAGGAATTGAAGAGGAGTAATAAAGAGAATAAAGAGTCCATAGCAAAAGAGATAAGTGGTTGGAAAAAAGTACAAGAGAACAACAAAATGGAATTTAGAGGTATAATGGAACTGCAGATATAAGTAGTTCAAGAAGATGAACCAGAAACAGAGAAAGAAATAGAAGAAATATATAGGCTAGGGAAATACAATACAGATAAGACCAGACCAATTGAGTTGAAATTCAGGTCACAAACAACAGCAGAAAATATCTTAGCAAAAGCAGGGAAACTAGCAGACAGTGAACAATATAAACAGGTATGGATAAAAAGAGAAATGAATAAAGAGGAAAGAGAGGAGGAAAAATAAAAAAAGACTAGAAGCTAAGGGAAAAAAACGAGAAAAGAATGGAGTCAGAAAAAGAGAAATTCTATCGGAGAGTAGTGAATATGAAAGTGAGTAAATGGTTCATAGCAGAGAAAAACAGAAGGGAAACAGAAAACGCAATGGAAGTAGCAGAAAATTAAAAGTGTCTTACACAAATATAGATGGCTTAATAACAGGCTTGAATGAACTGAATGACTACCTGAAGGAAAAACAGCCAGACATAATGGGAATTGTAGAGACAAAATTGAAAGGTCCACTACCACCCAACAGTGTAGGACATGGTGCATATAATTATTGGATTAGAAACAGAGAGGTAAAACAAGGGGGTGGAGTTATGTTCCTAAGAAGGATATAAATGTGAGGAATGTCACATATGGAAAGAATAGAGTAGAGATGATTATGATGGAGATGGAAGATAAGGATTGGAAGAGCAGGAAGTTTGTAGTAAATTATGTGCCTCCTAAAACGGCTTTGTGGGAAGAGAACACAAAAATATGTTAGAAGATGCAAGGATAATGCTATATAAGATAATGGAAGATGGAGGAAGAATAGCTATAATGGGTGACTTTAATTGTAAAGAAATCTGCTGGGAAGAGATGGCCTTGAAGGATGGAGATGACCTATGGGGAAATGTACTACTTGACATGATTATAGAACATTCAATGATGCAATGGATTCAAGAGAATATTAGGTATAGAAATGAGGAAGAACCATTGAATCTGGACCTAATAATCACATCAAAACCTGAAATAGTGGACAAGATTGAATATAAGACACCAATAAGTAAAAGTGACCACATATTGGTTGAACTGGAACTAAATGAGGAAAAATACATGAAAAAAAATGAACAATATAGAAAAGGAAGATTGATGTATGATTATTATTATTTTTTTTTTAATAAAATTAGATAATTCTTTCAAAAAGCAGACTGGGAAAGAATACACAAGGAGGAAACAACATTAGAAGAGAAATGGAATATTATGACAAAAATTTATAAAGGAGTGGAAAAGTATGTTCCAAGACAAAAGCAAGAAAAAGAATATGTAAAGTGCTGGCACAACAAAAGATGTAGGGAGTTAAAAGACAAAAGAGATAAAACTTGGATAAAATGGAAAAAAGGTAAAAGACCTGAAAAATGGAAAATATATACTAGTTATAGAAATGAATATGTACAAGTTTGCAGAGAAAAAAAGAGAAAATACGAAAAAAAATGTCATAGAAAAATGTAAAGATCAACCAAAACCATTTTATAGATTTGTAAACAGCAAACTGAAAAACAAACAAGAATTAGAGAAACTACGACAAGGGGGAGTTGAATACACAGAGGAAATAGAAATGGCAGAAATTATGAACAAACATTTTAAATCGGTGTTTACAAGGGATAATATACAACCTAGAGATATCGAATGGGAGGAGAAAGTCCCCCCTATGAAAGAGATAGAAGTATTAAGGAATGAAATAATGAAACACTTAGAGTAATCATGATGTCAGAAAATCTCATGGACCAGATGAAATGGCAAACTGGATTTTGAGAGAATGCAGGAATGAACTAACAGACAAAATACATAGTCTAATAAACAGTTCATTCAAAGAAGGAAAAGTTCCAAAAGATTGGAAAAGAGCAAATATAGTAGCAATGTATAAAGGGGGAAACAAGGAAGACCCTACTAACTATAGACCGGTCTCTCTAATAAGTACGATAGCAAAAATTTGTGAAAGAATTATCAGAAGTAGATGGGTAAGGTATTTGGAAAAAATCAATGTACTTAATCCAATTTGGATTTAGACAAGGACGATCATGTGTCACAAACTTAATGTGTTTCTATTCAAGGCTAATAGATGTACAAGAAAGAGATGGATGGGCTGATTGTGTATTTCTAGACCTGAAAAAAGCTTTTGATAAGGTGCCACGTAAGAAGTTGCTTAAGAAATTAGAAACTGCAGGAGGAATACAGGACAAACTGCTGAAGTGGATGGAAGACTTCTTGCATGAAAGAAAAATGAGTGTAGTGATAGACAAACACTCTAATTGGGATGAAGTGATAAGTGGTGTTCCACAAGGAACAGTTCTGGCCCCAATAATGTTTCCTATATATATTAATGATATGGATAAAGGAATTGAAAGTTATATGAGCTTCTTTGCGGATGATGCAAAATTGTTGAAAAAAGTGAACACTGAAGAAGATTGTGAGTCGCTACAGAGTGATCTCAATAAAGTATGGGAATGGAGTAGGAAGTGGGAGATGGAATTCAATATTAAGAAATGTATAATGGAATTTGGAAGAAGCAAAAAAAGAGTAGTGGGATCATATAAATTGGGAGAAGAAATAAAAAAAGTAGAAAATGAGAAGGTCCTGGGAGTCATTATTATGAATAATATGTCCCCTGAGAAACATATAAACAAAATTTTTGGAGAAACTTATAATTTAATAAGAACAATCAAAGTGGCATTTACATACCTGGATGAAGAAATGGTGAAGAAAATACTAGTCACTGATAAGACCAAGATTGGAATATGCAGCGATGATGTGGTCACCAAGTACAAAAAAATGTATAACAAAACTTGAAAGAATACAAAGAGCAATTACAAAATTGGCCTCAACACTCAGAACTATCATATGATGAGAGACTAACAAAACTTGAGCTACAGACATTAGAGCAAAGAAGAGAAAGAGGAGACTTGATAACTATTTATAGAATCATGAAAGGCATAGAAACTGTTGATAGAGAGGATCTAATAAAATGGGATAGTAGAAATACAAGAGGACACGGAAAGAAAATCAAGAAAGACAGTTATAGAAGAGATCTGAAAAAGAACAGCTTTCCCCACAGAGTAATAGACATTTGGAACAAGTTAGATGAGAAAGAGGTGTGTGCAAAAACAATACATGAATTTAAAAACAGTCCAGATAAAATGAAATATGAAGACGGGACACCACAAGCATAGCTGTCCTACCTGTAAAATACAACTAGGTAAAATACATTCATACATATACCAAAGGCTTTCTCCCTAACAAGGGAGGTAGCCAAAAAACATACATACATACAGTGGCCGCGAAAAGTTTGGGCGCAAAATTATAGGCGCCCCAACTTTCCCCTAAACTCAAAACATGCGAAAAATACAACTTTCCACCCAAACTTTTTGCTATTTTTCAATGCTAGCGTTTGTACCCGTATTTAGCCGAGACAATACACACTATTTGGCGACTCTGTTTAGGCGCACTCGATGTCACATGGAGTCAGTTTCTAAACATCTCTCACGGAGAGTAGTCTTTTTTTTGCGGTGGTCTCTGTTTTTGTGCCTTGATATCTCCGTAATGGGAAGTGGTAAAGAGCTGGAAAGAGACACAGTTGTTACAATCATAACCCTCTATAAGGAGGGTTATAAGTGTAAAGATATTGCTACTCGTGTGGGAATTGGAGTGCGTCAAGTGCAAAAGTGGACCAAAAAATTTCGAGACGAAGGAAGTGACATCATTTGTACTCCAAAGCATCGCTCTGGTCGGCCAAGGAAGATATCAAATCGTACTTCTACGGTTCTAACTGCCTCCTAATAACTGTAGGAGGCAGTTAGAACCGTAGAAGTACGATTTGATATCTTCCTTGGCCGACCAGAGCGATGCTTTGGAGTACGAATGATGTCACTTCCTTCGTCTCATAATTTCTTGGTCCACTTTTGCACTTGACGCACTCCAATTCCCACACGAGTAGCAATATCTTTACACTTATAACCCTCCTTATAGAGGGTTATGATTGGAACAACTGTGTCTCTTTCCAGCTCTTTACCACTTCCCATTACGGAGATATCAAGGCACAAAAACAGAGACCACCGCAAAAAAAAGACTACTCTCCGTGAGAGATGTTTAGAAACTGACTCCATGTGACATCGAGTGCGCCTAAACAGAGTTGCCAAATAGTATGCATTGTCTCGGCTAAATACGGGTACAAACGCTAGCATTGAAAAATAGCGAAAAGTTTGGGTGGAAAGTTGTATTTTTCGCATGTTTTGAGTTTAGGGGAAAGTTGGGGCGCCTATAATTTTGCGCCCAAACTTTTCGCGGCTACTGTACATATACCAAGGCTTTTTCCCCCTTACAAGGGAGTTAGCCAAAAAGGAAAAGACATAAAATCATTCCCACCCATTCCATCCCTGAATACACTCCACACCCCTCCACCCTCCCTCTTATCTTAGCACCTCCTGGATGACGGGTCATCCCTGCACCTTGTCCACTGCCCTGGGTCAGAAGCAGTGTCGCAAGACACAGCACATCCACAGCAAAAAACAATGGCATAAAATCCACTCCCTCCCATTCCATCACCCACATACTCCAGTCCCATTCATCCCACTCCCTCCCTCTTATCTTAGCTCTTCCTGGATAACGGGTCATCCCTGCATCTCACCCATTGCTCTGGGTCAGAAGCAGTGTCACAAGACACAGCACATCCACAGCAAGGCCATTTCATTAAATTGGCGACATCCCTCTCTGTTCCCGTATGCAGAAAAAGATGATGGGAAAAATAACCAGGCTGTATCAATTTATTTTTTTAATCATATTCCCTCACTACCCATCACCTCCCCCTCCATTCCCTTTTGCAGAAAAAAGATGATGGGGAAAAATAACTTCAGGCTACATCAAATTATTTTTCTAAACACACTCCCTCACCCCCCATCCCCCACCCACTCCCTTTCATGCATCACAGCATTATCCATACACAATCATTCTCAAAAGGTCTCCTGTCGGCATGCTCTGCCTTTGTAATCCTTTGTAATCTTCACCCCTAGCTTCTGTAGTAAGACACAGCACATCCACAGCAAGGTCGCTTCATTTAATATCTATTTTTTACAGTCATTTTACAGATCAGGTGAGGTGGAATTTCAGGAGGCACATGAGAAAGCCCTCCCCTTGTATGTACCATCTCCTGTTCAGAAGTACCCCAAAGAAGAATTAAACTTCCAGTGGCAGGAAATTATAAGCACCTACAAACGCTACCTGGAGGAAAAGGAGAAGAAGAAAAAGTCCGTTGTGGAAGTGAAGCCCAAGAAATCCACAAAGTTCTCCAATGCAGAACAAAACCAGGTACTTGCATTGTTGTGCTCAGTTACAGTGTAAGGCCTCTTACTATATTTTTCTGGTTTTTGTAGGTCTTGCTGTTTTTCAAGTAAACTGTTTTTAGTTTTCCTATACTGGGGAATTGACTACCTAGTGCCAGGTTGTGTGTTTCAGGGCTGTTTTGAGTGGTGGTAGTGAGTAGTGGGATGAGGAAGCAAAGAAGGTTGTAGAAAAGAAGCAAGCTTTCACAGGTTGGTTACAAAATAGGACAAGGGAATCATACGAGAGGTACAAAGAAAAGAGGAGAGAAGTAAAGCATAAGATAAAGGAGGCAAAGAAGAGAGCAGATGTGAAATGGGGTAAGAGTATGACAGAAAATTTTGAAAGTAATAAAAAGATGTTTTGGAAAGAAATTAAGAGAGGAAGAGGAGGTGAATCAAGTAGAGAAGAAAAGGTAAAAGGTGCAGATGGAGAGATGATAATGGAAGAGAAGGCAATAAGCGGAAGATGGGCAGCGTATTTTAGGGAGTTGGTTACCTCCCTTATAAAGGGGAAAAATGCCTTTGGTATATGTATGTATGTATGCTAAATGTCAAGGAGGATAGGGAGAAAAAGGTAGTTGCAGTGGGAAATGCTAAGAAAATGACAGTGATGAGTGAGGAAAATGGGGGAGAAATAAGGAAAGATGAAGTGAATGCAGTTGTTAAGATGATGAGAGCAGGTAAGGCACCTGGATTGGTTGGATGTCATGCTGAATGTCAGATAAAAGGAGGTATAGTGATGGTGGACTGGCTGGTGAGGTTATTTAAGGTTTGTTTAAGAGACGGTAGAATGCTGGAGGATTGGAGGAGTGCCTGTATAGTTCCACTTTACAAGGGAAAAGGGGACAAGTGTGAGTGTAGTAGTTTCAGAGGGATTAGCTTGTTAAGTGTAGTTGGGAAGGCTTATGGGAGGGTCTTGATTGAGAGGATTAGGAGAAGAACAGAGGGAGTAATTGGTGAGGAACAGTGTGGTTTTAGGACAGGTAGGGGTTGTGTAGATCAGAATTTTGTGGTAAGACAGATATGTGAGAAAGCTATAAGAAAAGGTAAGGATGTTTTTTGGGCTTTTATGGATCTGGAAAAGGCTTATGACAGGGTAGACAGGAAGACACTGTGGGAGGTAGTGCAGATATACGGGATAGGAGGAACACTTTTACGAGCTGTCAAGAGTTTTTACGTGAGTAGTGGAGCGTGTGTCAGGATTAGAAATGGAGAGAGTGAGTGGTTTGAGGTAAAGGTGGGACTTCGTCAAGGATGTGTTATGTCACCCTGACTGTTCAATTTATACATGGATGGGATGGTGCGAGAGGTAAATGCAAGGGTAGTGGGTCAGGGATTGGAGATGATTAAATAAAATGGAGAAAAGTGGGATATAAGCCAGCCGTTGATTGCGGGCAACACTGTACTTGTAGCAGGATCAGAGGAGGGATTGAGGAAGTTAGTGACAGAGTTTGGGAAGATGTGTGAAAGGAGATAAATGTGGGTAAAAGTAAGGTGATGAGATGTACAAAGGGAGTAAGTGGCAGCAGACTGGAAGTGAGTATCAAGGGAGACTGGAGGAAGTGGATAATTTTAGATACTTGGGTGCAAATGTAGCAGGAAAGGGAGGAGTGGAGGTGGAGGTAGAATGTAGATAGAGAGAAGAGAGTAAATGCCTTGGTGAGTTAAAAAAATGTAATGAGAAATAGAAATTTGGGAATGGATGCTAAAAGGAGATTGTATAAAGGAGTGATTGTGCTGACAGCACTGTATTGGGCAGAAACATGGAACATAAGAAAGGAAGAAAGAGTTTGAATGTGTTTGATATTAGGTGTGTGAGAAGTATGATGGGGGTTACTAGGTTCGATAGAGTGAGAAATGAGGAGGTGAGGAGGAGAACGGGGGTGGTAAGGGAGTTGGGAAATAGGGTTGATGAAAGAGTATTGGGATGGTTTGGACACATGGAAAGAATGAGTGAAGAAAGACTAGTAAAAGAGGTATGGAAGGCAGATGTGGAGGGAGTAAACATGAAGGGGCATCCTAGGATATGATGGATGGATGGGGTAAAAAGGGCTTTGGAAAAGAGGGGAATGTCTCTTGAGAAAGGATAGGAGAGGACAGAAGACAGGGGCAAATGGAGAATGGTTGTATATGGATGATGCTGTGATACATGTCCCCATAGGTCATCTCCACCCTTCACTGTCATCTCTTCCCAGCAGATTTCTTTACAATTAAAGTCACCCATTCTAACTATTCTTCCTCCATCTTCCATTATCTTATTTAGTGTTATACTTGTGTCTTCTAACATATTTTTGTGTTCTCTCTCTTCCCATGAAGCAGTTTTAGGAGGCACATAATTTACCACAAACTTTCTGCTCTTCCCATCCCTGTCCTCTACTTCCATCATAATCATCTCTACTCTATTCTTTCCATATATTGCATTCCTCACATTTATATCCTTCTTAATCAGGAACATAACTCTACTCCCTTGTTTTATGTCTCTGTTTCTAATCCAATAATTATATGCACCATGTCCTACACTGTTGGGTGGTAGTGGACCTTTCAATTTTGTCTCTACAATTCCCATTATGTCCGTTTCTTTTTCCTTCAGGTAATCATTCAGTTCATTCAAGCCTGTTATTAAGCCATCTATATTTGTGTAAGACACTTTTAATTTTCTGCTACCTCCATCCTGTTTTCTATTTCCCTTCTGTTTTTCTCTGCTATGAACCATTTCCTCACTTTCATATCCACTACTCTCCAATAAAATTTCTCTTTGTCTGACTCTATTCTGTTCTGTTTTTTTCCTTAGCTTCTAGTCTTTTTGTTTTCTCTCTTTCCTCTTTATTCATTTCTCTTTTTATCCATACCTGTTTATACTGATCACTTTTTACTAGTTTCCCTGTTTTTGCTAAGATATTCTCTGCTGTCATTTGTGACCTGAATTTAACCTTAATTGGTCTGGTCTTATCTATATTGTATTTCTCTAGTCTATATATTTCTTCAATTTCTTTCCCTGTTTCTTGTTCATCCTCTTGAACTACTTTTAATATCTTGTTTACTTTTTCCTTCTCCTTTACTCTTGTAGTCCTATTTGGATTATGCTTCTCTTCCATCCCTAATATAATTATACATTTCTTTTTATCCACCAAGTCTCTTACTATATTCTCCTCTCTCATTATTTTAATAACTGTGTCCTTAGTTTGTTCTTTCATCTGTTGTTTTACTGTATCTCTAAATTCAATTTTGTTGTTCTCTTGGACTTTTCTCCAACCCTGTACCTCTTTTGCTATGGACTCTTTATTCTCTTTATTCTTCTTTAATTCCTCATTCTCATCTTTTACTTCTTTTAACTGTCTTTTTAATTCTTCTATTTCTTTATTTAGGTTTTGGTTCTCCTTCTTTAGTTCTTCCAATTTATCAACTCTTTGTGTAATCCGTGTAAGTTGACTGAACCTAACCTTCCACTGTTCGTTCATTTTCTCTAGTTTTTCCTCTAGATTTGCTAATTGGGAGAGGTCATCTCCATCATTATATCCATGGAAATAATTATCTTCACCTTCCATTACACTACTCTTATCTATATTTCTAATTTTTATATTTTTACAAATCTCTTAGACTTCACCTCTGTTGTCTGCGCATCTCTCGTTGAGATTCCTTCTGACTTCTGGGGCCCATTTGTCTCCTTCCTCATTTCCTTCCATTCTCCTCAGTATTCCCTCCCCTTCCCCTTTTTCTTCACCTTCCCACTACACCACGAGCTTTCCCCTTTCCTACTAATACAGCACAGGTACTCCCTCATCATTGAGATCCACGAAAATTGTATTTTTTTCTGGAGTCCAATCTTTGCTGTCACTTTGACTGTCATGTGTCTGCATGTATGTACATATGTATGTATAGTTAAGGATGTGGACCATCTGTATATGCAGGACCATTCACTAGTGACATGATTAGATAATTATTATTTTTTTTTTTTAACTAATCTTTCCAGGTACAGAATATTGTCATCATACAAACACCAAATGGCGGCGCACAGCTCATCATTCCGCCACCCAGTCAGGAAGTCAAAGCTCCTATTGTCATCCCCATGAATAACCCAACATTTGGAGCTCCACCTATTGTGACAACCCAAGAACTGACCTTGTCTGTAACATCTAACCCATCTTGCCGGAGCACCACCAGTGTGAGTTGTATTTCACTGTACAGTTAGGCCTCTCATGAACGGACGTTAATTAGCTGTGTTTTCGGTGTTTTCGCTGCGTTTTCAGTGTTTTTGGTGCTGTTTAGTGCTGTGCAATCACTACGCCACCCAAAAACCACTCCAAAACACCGAAAACACAGCGAAAACTCCACAAGCACAGCTAATTAATGTCTGTTAATGAGAGGTCAATCTGTATGTTTATAAGTCGTTTGGACTTCTTGCACGTCAGAATTTCGCTCTCCTGAGTTTCTACTCTCTCTCTCTCTTCTCCCTTATTCTTTTTTTTGCTCTCTTCCTCCATCTCCTGCCTCTTACTCTTTCTCTCACCATCCTTCCTCTTTCTATTTCTCCCCTGCTTTCTTCCTCTTTCCCTCTCTCCCTTCTCTTTCTCTCCCTCTTTCCTCTATCAGTCTCCCTCCTCTTTCTCTCCCTCCTCTTTCTTTCTCCCTCCCCTAATATCCTGTCTCTCCCTCACTTCTTATCCTCTCTCTCTCTCTCTCTCTCTCTCTCTCTCTCTCTCTCTCTCTCTCTCTCTCTCTCTCTCTCTCTCTCTCTCTCTCTCACTTCTCAACCTGTCTCTCCTTCATCATCATCTTTTTCTTCCTCTCTCTCTCTCTCTCTCTCTCTCTCTCTCTCTCTCTCTCTCTCTCTCTCTCTCTCTCTCTCTCTCTCTCTCTCTCTCTCTCTCTCTCTCTCTCTCTCTCTCTCTCTCTCTCTCTCTCTCTCTCTCTCTCTCTCTCTCTCTCTCTCTCTCTCTCTCTCTCTCTCTCACCTATCTTTCTCTCTCACTTTTTTCTCTCTCATCTTTCTCTCACCTTTCTTTCTCTAGAGCTCTAATCCTCATCTTCTGAAGGAGGTGAGGGGTTGACGTGTTTTGAAAGTGGGCAGATCTGCTGACCATCTTGAAGAACCACAAGCAGGTACCCGTCGCTGGTCCTTTTCATACAAAAACATAACACATTCATATCACAGAATATCATGAGAAATCAACCCACCAGGGAACTCTCTCCCAAGACAAGCAGGAATTGCAGTGGCTTCCCTTTGTTAAGGTCACTAGCCCACACAGAAACAGTACCAACACAGAATCGGTCTAGCAGTAGATATTAACCCCTTGAATACGATGATGCCTTCATAGGATTCATGAAGCGTGAGTGAGTATATGACGATGCCGGCGTTGGCTTTCCATATTCTGTGAACGGGCTTGATTGTGTTTTCTGTAGTTACAGATATTTGGGGTGGAAGAGAATGAGTATAACAAGCAGTAACTTTATATTTTATAATGCACGTTTTGTGATACATCATCATACATCAGGCAGCTAATGTGCGTGCAAATATTTGACTTGTATTGTTAACATCCAAAATGCAACCATCTTACAGAAAACACAATACCAGTGCCCTATACTCGTATGTCTTGGACAGCTCCACAAAATATCTTTACTGAATGACTTACAGGCCGAACATATGGCCATGACAGGTATCATGTAGGCAAAAGACCAGAGGAATGTATTGATTGCATTTACTACTTGTCATTTTGTCTTTTCCAGAAAAATGATGTTGCTTCCAGCTCGAACATAAACAGATGTCCCACCCCAAAGCCCATCGGTTCTGAGAGGGTGTATGTCACAAGTGCAGGTCTTATAAATAATATGTCCCCTGTCATTCCTGAAAAGACGCTTGTGGAAAAACCTGTAAACAGCCTTCGGTTTCAGCAAGAGTTATTTCCCTCCTCACTCCAACCACAGAATGAAGGTAAGTTGATTGGTTTGATAGGAATGTAGTCAAGGTTATCAGGAGCTGTTTGAAAGAAAATGATTAGGTGCATTCTAGGTAAAGTGTGTTGCAGAACTGCTTCTGACCTGAGCAATGTGTGTGTGTGGGTGGGGGTGGGGGGTGGGGGGGATCTGTCATTCATAAGGAGCTAAGACAGAAGGGACAACGAAGGGTTTTGGATATGTGCAGACGAGTGAAGTGTGTGTATATATTGATCCCCTGGTATTCATGAGCGTTAGGTTCTAAGACCCCATGTGATGATAATATAGTTTAACATCACAAACTTCCTCCTATCAGGAGGCTAGGACGATGCCCCTTACAGAGGACTTTGTAGCATGGAGTTTAATGAACCATGCCTTTGGTCCAACTCACTGGTGGCGGGACTCGAATCACTGTCACCTTGACCTTTGTCACAAGTAACTACACCCTAACCCGCTCAGCCAGCAATCTTCCCTGAGACCCCTTGTGAATATTGAAAAATCATGGATAACAGAAATATTTAATAAATCAGTAGACACTGGTTTTGTGCCTACTGCTTGGAGGCAAGCAAAGGTTGTTCCTGTTTTTAATAAAAGAAGGGAGATAGATCATCTATATGCAACTACAGGCCAATCAGTTTGAGATCAGTTATAGAAAAAATGCTTGAATCAGTAATAGTAAATAGACTCAGAGAACACATCAAAAGACATAATTTAATTTGTGATTCACAGCATGGTTTCTCCAAGGATAAGTCATGTGTGACTAATCTTTTATCCTTTTACATCATACATACATATACCAAGGCTTTTTCCCCCTTACAAGGGAGGTAGCCAGAAAGGAACAATGATAATTATGATGTTATTTACCTTGACTTTAGCAAAATGTTCGACAAGGTGCCACACCAGAGACTACTAAATAAAATCAAAGCCCATGGCATAGGAGGAAAAGTGTAAGAATGGATCAGAGCTTGGATTAGTAACAGAAAACACCATAAATGGAGTAAAACCTAGGTGGGGCAATGTTACTAGTGGGGTCCCCCAGGGCTTGGTTTTGGGTCCCTTGTTCATTATGTACATAAACAACTTAGACGATGGGATAAATAGTGATGTTAGTAAGTTTGCGGACGACACTAAAATAGGATGCCTAATTAGGTCAGGAGAGACACAGAGATTCTGCAGGATGATCTTAACAAATTGTTCACGTGGTCAGTGAAATGGCAAATGAACTTCAATATCTATAAGTGTAGTGTGTTAAATGTAGGGCTACACAACCCCGAAAATAGATACAGCTTAGATAACACGCATTTAGAGAAAACTGAGTGTGAGAGAGACTTGGGAGTTCTAGTAAGTCTGGACCTTAAAACCAGGAAACAGTGCATTAGCACCAGGAATAAAGCTAACAGAGCATTAGGTTTCATTGCTAGGACAGTAAGGAATAGAAGTGCAGAGGTAATTATTAAACTCTAGTGATAGTTAGATCCATCCTTGACTATGTGGTACAGTTTTGGTCTCTGTCCTACAGAATGGACATCAATTCACTAGAATCAGTACAGAGAAGAATGACCAAAATGATAAATGAACTCAGAAATTTGCCTTATGAAGAGAGGCTTAGGCACCTTAAATTACACTCTCTGGAAAGACGCAGAGTGCGGGGTGATCTAATAGAGGTGTTCAAGTGGATCAAAGGCTTTAACAAAGGTGATGCAAACAAAGTCATCATATTAAAACAACAGGGCAAGACTCACAGTAATGGTTATGAACTGGACAAATTTAGATTTAAGAAGGAAATAGGCAAGATTTGGTTTACTAATAGGGTGGTCAACGAATGGAATAAACTTAGTAACCATGTAGTAAACGCTGAAACTATCAGTTGTTTGAAACGATTAGACAACTTTTTGGATGGGGATGACAGGTGGTGATGGATGCGGAGCTGCCTAGTGTAGGCCTTATGGTCTCTTGCAGTCTCTTTCATTCTTATGTTCTTGTGTTATAGTTTCACTCCTGCCCATTTCATCCCCACCCATTCCACCCCCATTCACCACCCTTCCCTCCCTTCCTCTCATATTATTTCCTCCTGGATGATGGGTCATCCCTGCATCTTGCCCATTGCCTCACATCAGAACCAGTGCAGCAAGACACAGCACATCCACAGCAAGGCTGCTTCATTTAGTGAAGGACTCCCCCTCTCCGTCCCCTTGTGTAACACTGAAGACGAGGACAATTCCCTTCAGGCTCTGTCAAAATATCAATCACACATAACCACTCCTCACCCTGCCCTATAGCCCACCCACTCCCTTCCATTATTGATTAAAATTATTATCACCAAGAAGGAAATAGGCAAGATTTGGTTTACTAATAGGGTGGTCGATGAATGGAATAAACTTAGTAACCATGTAGTAAGCACTGAAACTATCAGTTTTTTTTAAAAAACGATTAGACAACTTTATGGATGGGGATGAGAGGTGGTGATGGATACGGAGCTGCCTAGCGTAGGCCTTATGGTCTCTTGCAGTCTCCTTTATTCTTATGTTCTTATGTATAATGAAAAATCACAAGGATATAAGATCATGAGCATAAAATCTTTGAATATTAATGGCTTAATATATAACATCTTTGGTGCTGATGTATATTGTTGTATATGTATGTAGCTATTCTGTTAGAAAAACTAATAAACATCTTTCATACATAACAGGAGGCGGTGAAAAGAATATTCCCGGAAACAGCTGTGGCTTTGGTGAGACAACGCTAGTGGAGAGCATAAACTGTCATGTGGAAGAAGGAGTAAACACAGATGAAGATACAGAAGCATCATTGCCAGATTTGATGGAGATGGAACTGGTCTCTAATACTGATGGAACATTAGAGAAAAAGGTTGGGTCGCAAAAAACTTCAGAAAATAAAAGACAGTGTGAGGACAACATACAGAATGAGGAGGATGGAAAAGCTGAAGTTAACAGTGGGAGTATGGAGAGGGTTGGAGATAAACCCTCAGAGACAGATGAGGACAGGAACGAAGCCAGCAAAGAAGGTGTTGAAATGGGAAGTAAAATATGTGACAAAAACAAAAAAGGGAATGAGAAAGAAAACCAGATAACGTCTCAAGAACAACAAAACGGAAATAAATGTTCACCACAGCCGCTTAACCGAGGTCATGTAGTAGAGAAGGAAGGGGAGGCATCACCTGTTAAATTCTCACCAACTCACGATTTCATGCCTGTCTTTACGACGCCTCCGAAGGCAGGATTCCCATCATTATGTTTGACTGTTACTCCGTTAAAAACTCCCTTACCTCAGTCTCCATCACCAGAGAAATGTTTGACAACCCCAAAGAACTCAAATTCGTACTGGGGTTGTGTTCCTTCTCCAAAAGCTGTCAGACATCCTTTGATTTCTGAACTTTCAAGTAGGAATGAGAAAGGAGACCACAAGGAGACCATGGGAGTGGGTACAGTTCTTTCAAGAAATTCTAGCACACTTGTTTCATCAATTCAATTATCTGATGATCAGCAAAATAAACAAAAGGATTCTAGACAGTCGTATCCGTTATCAACATCAAGACCGTCAGGTGAAGCTTCGTGTTCACTTTATTTAAATCCGAGTTCGACTTCAAAAGGAATTTGTATTGAGAGCTCTGGGATAATTGACACAACTGGAAGCATTGGAGTAAGTAATCCATCTTTGATACGAAGTGTTGGCTCACCAAGAAAAATAATGAGCAGTCCAGTGAAACGATCATCGGTTAAGACGTCTCCAATGAAACAAGTCAGTCCAATCCTCCGTAAATATTCACCGAGGAACATGAGAAAGACTGGTGGAAACTTGAGGAAGAATTCACCAATTTTGCCAAAACCAATGAAGGTAAGTGTTTAATTTTGAAATATATTTAGGCTATAGGTACATACATACATATACCAAAGGGCCCTTTCCTCCTTATGTCTTTGTCTGTTTGATTCTCATTTATTATTAGTTATATGTCAATTTATTATTATTTACTATTTACCTGTTTGTTTATTATTTAACTATACCTATGCATTTATTTATGTATTTTGTTATTTACATGATTATAGTTTTTATTTATTCATTTATTATTATTATGATTTTTTTTCGCATCCGACCTAGATATGGACCAAAAGGTCTCCTGTCGGCATGCTTCGCCTTTGTAACCCTTTGTAATCCTTTATAAAGGGGTGACCCAACCAAAGCACGCACATACCCTTTACCCTCTCCATTGCTATATACTATCTATATATATATATATAATATATATTGATTCACACAGTACAGTTTAACTATATACTATTAGTAATACTGATGACCCACTTTCGGAGAAGAATAAGCGAAGATATAGAGATCTGTATATTTCGATCACTTACTGTGATCCTCTTCAGCAGATATGAGTTACAAAGTAGAGAACAATGTGTATTTATAATGAAACAGTGAGGTAGCAAGAAGGGACAAAAAATCACCAAGGTCCATGCAACGCCGGACATGTAACCTGAGCCACCAAGATCCGAGCATGCGTGCCGGGCATGTGACCTGAGCCCCCGTCCCTTCTTGCTACCTCACTGTTTCATTATAAATACACATTGTTCTCTACTTTGTAACTCATATCTGCTGAAGAGGATCACAGTAAGTGATCGAAATATACAGATCTCTATATCTTCGCTTATTCTTCTCCGAAAGTGGGTCATCAGTATTATTTTACAAATGTGCTACGACATATCTTTGTTGTGATATACTATTAGACTTTTTCCCCCTTATAAGGGGGATAGATAGAGACACATAGTACAGTGTTTGACAAGGATTGTTAACTACTTGAAATCAGCTTGATAGTGATTGACCATATTCGTAATGAAAACTAGCCACCCCACAGGGTAAGAATCTTGACACTTCCCCATGGACTTTGACATAATCACCACACTTGGATTTACCATTCTTGTGTGGAATACAACTGATGAGTAAACTGCATCATCAGTGGAACTCTTGGATAGGATGTTTGCACACAAGGGGAGTGCTTTAACCACTTCCATACAGTGACGCCTACATAGGCGGCATGAGGAGCAAGTGGGTACTCGATGATGCCGACGTCGGCATCTTGATTATATTTATTGTAGTCGTACCTACGTAACTTCCATTCTCTCTAAACTGGCTTCATCATATTTTCTATGGTTATCAAAATACACGGGTGAAAGAGAACGAATGATTGAGCACTGACTTTATTTTTTATAATGCGATTATTATGACGCAACATTGCACGTCGGGCAGCTAATGCTGCCAGATGTGCGATGTGCCCCGGAGTGAAGAGGTTAATATTCCTGTAGTATGCAACAGTAAGGGCATAACTCATCTCATCTTCCTTTGATCCCTTCAGGATTACGGCATGCTAAGTTACAGACAGACATAGTGTGGTAACATAGCCCAGGCTCTATAAAGGATTGCAAGGCGGGGCATGCTGACAGGAGACCTTTTGGTCCATTGCACTTGGTGGTAGAAGTAAATGGTTTCATCCTTGATTCCAAACAGTCCGAGGCCACAGACAGACCCTCTGGTTCTGGAGGGAGCCAATCAGCTGCTCAAAGTGGTTGTTACATAGCGGGAGCTCTGAACATGCTCCATCCCTGCTACTTCTCAGTTTTAAGAGGAATAGGAGTGAGAGTTGAAATTTTGCCGATTTTGCATTATTATGTTATCATTTCATGAGGAGGTGAGGAGGAGAACGGGTGGAAAGGGAGCTGGGAGATAGGGTTGATGAAAAAGTATTGGGATAGTTTGGACACATGGAAAGAATGAGTGAAGAAAGATTAGTAAAAGAAGTGTGGAAGGCAGAGGTGGAAGGAGTGAATATGAGTGGGCGTCCTAGGATGAGATGGATGGATGGGGGTGAAAGGGGTATTACAAAAGAGAGGAATGTCTGTGAAGGAAGGACGGGAGAGGACAGAAGATAGGGGTGAATGGAGAAGGGTTATGTATAGATGATGCTGTGATGCATGAGGGGGAGTGGGTGGGGGATGGGGTGTGAAGAAGCATGTATGAGAAAAAATTTGACACAGCCCAAAGGGATTTCTTCCCGTCTTCTCCTTTTCTGCATGGGGGGGACGGAGAGGGGGGTCACCGATTTAATGAATCAGCCTTGCTGTGGATGTGCTGTGTCTTGCAACACTGCTTCTGACCCAGGGCAGTGGACAGGATGCAGGGATGACCCCTCATCCAGGAGGTGCCAAGATAGGAGGGAGGGTGGAGGGGAGTGGGATATATAGGAAATGGAATGGGTGGGAGTGGTTTCTATGCCTTTTTCTTTTTGGCTACCCCCCGTGTAAGGGGGAAAAACCTTTGGTATATGTATGTATGTTATCATTTCATTCCTTTGTCTTGCTACATTGTCCAGGGCAGTGGGAATGATGCAGAGATTACCTGTCATCCAGGAGGAGCCAAGATAAGAGGGAGGGAGGGGGATGGACATGACTGGAGTGCATATGTGGGGATGAAATGGGTGGGAGTGGATTTATGCCTTTGGCTTTGGCTACCTCCCTTGAAAAGGGGAAAAGGCTGTTGGTATATGTATGTATGTATTCCTTTGGGATTGGTAAATTAGCAGGACCCTTTCTGTTTGAAAGGCATTTGGTAATCATCTTATTTGTTGCAATAAAAATGGTTTGTTACAAGATCAGCATCAATTCAGGTATTTTCTGTTTCAGTTGCGATCATCACGCCGTCCCCTTGCTCCAAAACCCTCCACAACGCCAATTAATATAGGCAGAAGGAATGAAGTACCAACCAGTGTCCAGTCTGGGAAGATTGAAAATGAGGAAAATTCAAACCCCAATGCACCCAGGTAAGGTTGCTAATATGTATATTTAGTTAATTGGCTTAATTTGCCTGAAGTTTCATGAAGAGGAAAACCTGCAGCCCCACAGCCATTTTATGGGGATTTTCCACAAATTTGTGTCAGAGAAATTTGCTCACATGGGATGTTTTGTGAGCAAGTTATATGTTGCAATGAACTTATTTGTGTATATGATAATTCCTTCTTTTTGTGGGAAAAAATGTGGAAATCCAGATTTTCCTTGTGGGAATTTTGTGGTTAAAATCTCACTCATTTGTGGGAACTGGTATAGATCACATTGGCAACACTGGTCCCTGTAGTAGCTAGCAACATTCCTTGGGCCCTCCCATTGACCTCTGGGAAGAAAATTTGGATTGTTGTAGGGTGTAAAAGTGATTTTGTGTAGATGTATTGTTTGGTAGTAGATATATTTACCTAGTTGTATTATACAGGAAGGGGAGCTATGGTTGTGGTGACCCGTTTTTGTATCTCGCAAGATCAAGTTTGTTCTTAAATTCTTGTATTGTGTTTGCACACACTATTTCTTCATCCAATTTGTTCCATATATCTATCACTCTGTGTGGGAAGCTGTTCTTTTTCAGGTCTCTTCTGTAGTTATCCTTTTTGAGTTTCATTGCTTGTCCACTTGTTTTTCCTCTGTCCCACTTTAATAAGTCCTCTCTATCAAGGCATTCTTTTCCTTTCATAATTCTGTAGATGGTTAGTAGGTCCCCTCGTTCTCTTCTTTGTTCCAGGGTTGGCAATTCCAATTCAGCCAGTCTTTGTTCATATGTCAGGCCAAACTAGTAGATGTATTGTTTGGTAGTAGATGTTTGAGTAATATGTTGATGGTGTTGTTTTTCATTTGACTGTGCTTATGTGATAATAATGATGGTCTGTATGCTTATTTTCCATCAGCAGACAGAGTCAGCAAAACGCGGAAGATGACCGGGAATTAGTTCGTATGGAAGATGTAATGCTGGAGGATGAGGCTCCAAGGAACAATAGAGAAAGATTTGAAGAAGACTTTGAAGAGGATTTCTTGGAGGAAGAGGAAGAGGAGGAGGAAGAAGAAGATGAGGATGTTCAGGTAAGTTAAATCTTAAATAATTAACCTATTTGTAGATTAAGGGAGTCACCAATTAAGTGAAGTGGGCTTGATGTGGATGTGCTGTGTCTTGCTGTACTGCTTCTGACCCAGAGCAGTGGGTGAGATGCAGGGATGACTGGTCATCCAGGAGGAGCCAAGAAAAGAAGAAGAGAGGGAGGGTGAATGGGAGTGGAGTATGTGGGGATGAAATGGGTTTAGTGGATTTATGCCTTTGACTATGGCTACCTCCCTTGTAAGGGGGGAAAAAGCTGTTGGTATATGTATATACATATGGATTGTACAATACTAAGTTGACCACATTTTTGGAAATGTTTTCATTCAGCTTTGGGAATGCCAGTAACCTGGAGTAGGGTTTAAGAATATGGCCCAGCCATTTTCTAGATGATGGCACTTACATATACTAAAATGTTTTTCCTTCTTGTAAGAGGGGTGGCCAAGTCAAAGCATACACTCCTCCTACAACCACCCAGAACCCCTGTTCTTGTTCTTCCCATATTAGCATATTGAGGTTGAATCAGTACAGAAAAGAATGACCAAAATGATAAATGGACTCAGGAATTTGCCTTACGAAGAGAGGGTTAGACGCCTTAACTTACACACACTGGAAAGACGCAGAGTGCAGGGTGATCTAATAGAGGTGTTCAAGTGGATGAAAGGCTTTAACAAGGGTGATGCAAACAAGGTCATCATATTAAAACAACAGGGCAGGACTCGCAGTAATGGTTATAAACTGGACAAATTTAGATTTAAGAAGGAAATAGGCAAGAATTGGTTTACTAATATGGTGGTCGACGAATGTAATAAACTTAGTAACCATGTAGTAAGTGCTGAAACTATCAGTTGTTCTAAGAAACGATTAGACAACTTTATGGATGGGGATGACAGGTGGTGATGGATACGGGGCTGCCTAGTGCCTTATGGTCTCTTGCAGTCTCCTTCATTCTTATGTTCTTATGTACAATCACCCAGAACCCCTGTTCTTGTTCTTCCCATATTAGCGTCTCGAGGTTGAAGGGTCATCGCAGCCCCTTGCCTCACTCTCCAGGTCAGAGGCAGTGCAGCAAGATACAGTACTTGTAATGGCCAGAGTTGATTTACCTCCATTGCATCATTACATGGTGACATACCCCCCATCCACTTAAGAAATACATAGATCACTACCTCATACTGGGGTACTGACTGTATGGTGACATGTACTGAGTACTTAGGTACTGTTTTTGTGATGCCCCTATGGACCAGAGCCACACATTATTTGTGTATGATAAAATCTTTACTTATAAATGAATGATGAGATGATTTTGTACTTCCTCTGTCCCCTCTTTATGGTGTTCCCTTGAATGTATTCTTTACCTTTTCTTTTACTACTTTTTCCTTCTCTGATCCCCCTGTGGTATGGGGAAGAAGGATGTTGCCACTGTGTTCCATGCATGGTGAATAAGGTGACTAAATTGGGGGAGAAAGGGGACTAGGGATACTCCACTTTGTATGTCTCTTCTATGAAAATAAATCAAGTTGATGATACATTTACCAAAGGGTCCTTTCTCCTGTATAAGGGTGTATTTACCTAATTATAGTATACAGATGCTCCTCTACTTACGTTCATTCGTTTTACGTTTTTTCGATTTTACGTTTGAACTGACTGTAAAAAAAAATTGTAATTTTTTTTTTTGAGTGAATTTTTTAGTTTAGCATGCTCTCCGTAGTTCAGATGGTACTTACGCATGATGCTGCGTCCATTGTTTACATGGCACAAACGACAGACTGAACGTGCCTTGCCTCATCCTACTCCTCCTCCTCCTCCACCATCTCAATTTATGTTGCTTGAATTTAATTTATTTGAAATTAATGTTATTATTTTACAATGTTATGTGTATAATTAATGATTTAGGGGTGTTTTATAAGATACGGTAATAAAATTTACCGATGTATATTACAGTAACAACTTACGTTCATTTTCAACTTACGTTCGGCCGTTCGGAACGTAACTAAAACGTAAGTTGAGGAGCGTCTGTACAGGAAAGGAGCAACATTCGTAGCATCCTGTCTCCTATTCTCTATTTTTCTAACATACCTAGACTCAAATTCATGTAGGGTTCCAACATAATCTATATCTTTGATTTCCATACAGTGAGACCTCTCATGAATGGACGTTAATTAGCTGTGTTGTGTTTTCGGCGTTTTTGGTGCTGTTGTTTAGTGCGTGCAATCACTGTGCCACCCAAAAACCACTCCAAAACACAAAAAAACACAGCGAAAACACCGCAAACCCAGCTAATTAACATCCATTAATGAGAGGTCTCACTGTACTTAGATTTAAACTCATATTTAGACTTGAACTCGTGTATTGGTGAAAGAACATTCGAGTAATAAAGATTTTGATGGTTTTCAGCAAAGAGAGGAACACCTAGCAGCCCTACTGAAGGCGTCCTCTACCATTGTATGGAAACGAGCAGGGAGTGGTGGCGACATGACTGGATCCAGTGGGGAGCGGAAGTTAACCAAACAGCAGAGGCAGCTTCAGGCCCATGTCAATGCCCTCTCCCACAAGCCAGACCAAAAAGCATTGGACAAATGTAAGAACCCATATATATATATATATATATATATATATATATATATATATATATATATGTATATATATATATCTGTCTGTCTGTCTGTCTGTTACCAAATAGGCTGGGGTTTAATTGTTGTTTCTGTTCTATTGCTTCTGATCCAGGGCAGTGGGCATGAAACTGGGATAACCCATCATCCATGAGGAGCTAAAATGTGGAGGGCAAGGGTGTTGGAATGGGTGCATGCATTTTGACTTGGCTACCTCCCTTATAAGGGGGAATAACCTCTGGTATAGTTATAGACAGATAGATAGCTGTTGTATTTCTTGTTCTGTTAGATTATTTTACTTTTAATTTTTTTCTCTTCTTTTAAGGATAGCTCTATCCTGTGTATAGTTGGGGTTATATTTTTGTTTGAAGCCTCTTGGAATGTATTGTTTGCTGGCCTCCTCGCCCCCTCATTTCTCGCTCTATCCAGCCTCGTAACTCCTATTGTACTTCGCAGGCACCTCATCTCAAACACATTCAAACTCTTCCTCTCATCCTCTCTCATGTTCTATACATGATTTCCCATATATTTTGTGTTTAGAGGGAGGGTGAATACATGATGATATTGGGAAGCTGCTTCTTGATTATATTAAGGAGGTTGGATGGTTGTGGTTTCTGGAATTTTATGTCCAAATTTGGGGGGGGTTCTACCATTTTGTTTCCTCTTTGTTTTGCTGTTTGTGTATTTACCCAAATTGGGTGATGTGCATTCCAGTCACCTACCAGTATATGGTTTGTTCGTCAGTTGATTGATTGGAGTTGAAGGATGTAGCCTTGGGAAGCTGTGATGGGTGATATGTAAATATTTGTGATGCAATTTTTTTTGTTAACTTCATATGTAAACACAATATACTCATAACTGTAATTCAAGAGACAAAACTAACTTCACAATCTATTCTATCCACATTTACTGATTACACGAAAGGAAGGGAAGATAACATGGAACATAGAGGTGGAATTATAACACTAATACATAACAGAATACCTGTCTTCAGTGAAACAAAATAAAGGCTAACAGACACCACAATAGAATTAGTCTCAATCTATACATACATCCCTGCCCAAGATGCAGGGATGACCTGCGTCCAAACACAAATAAAGAAAATACGCACATATTCAGGAGTACAGGTATTAAAGAAGTTTGTTTTGTTTTAGTAGTTGCTCAGAGTTACTTGACTCGTGTGTCTGAGGCTTTAGTGGAGAAGGACCCACAGCTGTTTCAGGAGTTCCTCAACCTTCTAAACAAGTTCTCCCAAAGCGCCGAGCAAGAGCCAGTACAGTTGTACCAGGAACTTTCACCAGTAAGTCTTGAGAGTTTTTTGTTTATGTAACAGATTCAGATATTTCCGTTCTTAAAATCATTCAGTCAATCAATTCTTGCCTCGAATTTCACAAAGTGGGAAACGTGCAGCCCTGCAGCAAATGGTAACCTTCCCCAGAACCTCCTAAAGAACTCTCTGGGAAGAAACTTTGGGCTGCTGTCTGTTTTGTATCTGTGTAGGACTGTATCTATGTCACTGGCTGATAGCTTTATACACTCATTTGTTGTACACTGAATTTCTGTATTGAAAGCTGAATTGTGAATTTTTTGCATACCCTTGCAGCTTTTGAAAGACTTCCCGCAGTTGGCCGAGGAATTTGTTGCTTTCCTACTGCCACAGCAGGCCATAGAGATTGGGCGCTATTCTCAGTACTTTGTTATTCACCGCATGTGGGACTTTCTTGACAAGTTACAGGTAAGATTGATTTAGTTGTTCCTACTTTCTGGACAAAACGTAACATTAATGGTTATAGGACAAAGGTTTTATAGTAAGTTAAAGAAGAAACAATCTGTTTAGACTGGCTGGGCAGGTTAGAGCATCTCTACTTGCGATGGAGGTCGAGGTGATGTCTGTTTGAATCTGCCACCAGCGTGTTGGACCAAGGGTGTGGTTCATTAAATTCCAAGGTGCAAAGCCCTCTGTAAAGGGGCACTGTCCTAGCCTCCTGATAGGTGGGAGTTTGTGATATTAAACCAAATCAAGTGTTTCAGAATTTTTTTTCTATAAAGAATTATACAATCATCAGGCTATGTGTATATGAAGTTTCATTGGTGTGAAATTAGTGGATCAGTAAGAACAACAATGAACAAGTTCTTTATGATATAGTGTATATACATCCTGTCTTAAAATTGATGCTTAGTATGTGTAAATAGGGATATGGTTTAATGTCGCAAACTCCCCCCACCCCTGGAAGGCTAGAATGGTGCCCCTTACAGAGGACTTTGTAGTGTGGAATTTAATGAAGCATGGCCTTGGTTTAACCTCACCGGTGGCAGGATTCAAACCGTCATCCCCTCGACCTTTGCCACAAGTTACGATGCCCTAACCCACTCAATCAATGAGCTTCCCATGTGTGTAAATAGTACTAGCATGAAATGGGAATATTATTAACTTGACAATTAGTGAAGAAACATCTTTTTTCTAAAGGATAGTGATTAGAAGATAGTGTATGTATGTAGAAATGAGGTGGTGAGGAGGAGAACAGGGGTGGTAAGGGAGTTGGGAGATAGGGTTGATGAAAGAGTATTGGGATGGTGAGTATTGGGAGGGGTGAGAGAGTATGTGTGAATGTTATTTTGATGAACCCCAAAGGTATTTCTCCCTGTCTTCACTTTTTTTGCATGAGGGGATGAAAATGGGGGGGTTGCTGATTAAATGAAGCAACCTTGCTGTGTATGTGCTGTGTCTTGCTACATTGCTTCTGACCTAAGGCAGTGGGAGAGATGCAGGGATGACCCATCATCCAGGAGGAGCCAAGAAAAGAGGGACAAAGGGGTGGTGAATGGGAGTGGAGTATGTGGGGATGATGTGGGTGGGAGTGGATTTATGCCTTTGAATTTGGCTACCTCCTTTATAAGGGGAAAAAAGCTGTTGGTATATGTATGTATGCATGTATATATATATATTTGTACATACATATACCAAAGGCTTTTTCCCCCTTACACGGGGGGTAGCCAAAAAGAAAATGGCATAGAAACCACTCCCACCCATTCTATTTCCTATATATTCCACTCCCCTCCACCCTTCTCCATCCCTGTTATCTTGGCACCTCCTGGATGATGGGTCATCCCTGCATCTTGTCCACTGCCCTGGGTCAGAAGCAGTGTCGCAAGACACAGCACATCCACAGCAAAACCACTTCATAAATTCGGCAACCCCCCTCTATTTGTGAATAGGTAAATAACTTTGTATGTTTTTCTTTATCAGCATCAGTACAACAAGCAACCACAGTATATCCTCAAGATCATGAAAACCCTAACTAACCTGCAGTGCCAGAAGGGCATTACGGCTGAGGAGGTCAAGAGGACTGCCGTGCCTCTCCTACGTCACACTCACCTAGTTGAGGCCCTCATGCAGTGCTTCCCAGAAGAAGAACCACCTCCAAGGTAAGATAATTTAATCTTTTGATATTGATAAACTTAATACTTTGGTGCCAAGATAAGAGGGAGGGAGGAGGGTGGAGGGTAATGGAGTATATAGGAAATGGAATGGTTTCTGTGCCTTTTTCTTTTTGGCTACACCCTGTGTAGGGGGAAAAAGCCTTTGGTATATGTATGTATGTAATATTTGGGTATGAATACAAGAGGAGTGATTGTGCCCACAACACTATATGGATTAGACTTGATATGTGAGAGAGGTTGAAAGGAACAGATTGTATGTATTTACCCAATTATAATACTGTAGTATAGGGGTAAGTGGAGAATGGCTGTGTATGGATGATGCTGTGATACATGGAAGGGAGTGGGTAGGGGATGGGAGGGTGAGGGAGTATGTGTGAATGATATTGTGATGGATCCTGAAGGGATTTCTCCCCGTCTTCTCTTTTTCTGCATGAGGGGGCAGAGAGGGGGTCGCTGATTAAATGAAGGCCTTGCTGTGGATGTTCTGTGCCTTCCTGAATTGCTTTTGACCCAGGCAGGGCAGTGGGCGAGATGCAGGGATGATCCGTCATCCAGGAAGAGCCAAGAAAAGAAGGAGGGGGTGGATGGGGGTGGAGTGTGTGGGTATGGAATGGGTGGGAGTGGATTTTATGCCTTTGTTTTTTTGGTTACTTCCCTTGTAAGGGGGAAAAAGCCTTTGGTATATGTATGTATGTATCCATCCAAGGCACCCACTCACTTTTAACCATTCCACTCCCATCCACCACCCACTGTTTCCCTCTCATCGTAGCTCCATGTGGATGAAGGATCATCCCTGTCTCCTGCCCACAGCCTGGGTCAGAGGCAATGCAGCAAGACACAGCACATCTACAACAGGGCTACTTTATTTACAAGGCAACCCTCCTTCCATGGCCCTTCATCATCCATATACAACCATTCTCCATTCACACCTGTTCCCTGCCTTCTCCCTTTCCTGCTCAACAGACATTCACCTCTGTGTAGGTGTGGAAGTGTGTGTACCTCTTTCAGACACCTGCACAGGTGGAGTTCATAATATAATGTCCCTAAATATGGTCATTGTGGCACATGTGTCTATGTCTGGGTGTTTGATATTCCCGCGCGCATGGCATGATCATGATAGACACCTATAGGCATACGACACACATACATTTGTAAACACATGTCAGGATAGGAGACACTTTTTCCATATGTAACGGAGCATAGGGACTATGCATGATAGATGACCTAGCTAGGACAATTTAGTCTAGGATGCTGTTGTATATATCTATTACCTTTGTCACGGTGACGCCATGACGTCACGGCATAGTTCCCGCCAACTCAGTTGGACCAGAGACACTATGGTGGTTGGATCCTGTTGGACCAGTGGACGTGAACTATTTAACATTAGTGCTGAACAATATTCACTGTTTTATATTGATAGGGCTCCCTTTATGTATCCAAGCCTATGTATGCAGAAGTACTTATTAGATATAGAAACCTACGTATATATTTTAATACCCTAGCACTCTGGGTACTTTATGCATGCCAATACTCAGCCATTCATGCATAACATGGCGCAGTGAAAGTTTAAGTGATACTTCTGTACTTATCAGTGATTCCGTTGTGCATAATTCTGTGATAACATAGTGCGTATGATCTGTGTTGATTACTTTGTGCATAAGTTCAGTGCTAACTTAGTGCGTATGTGCTGTGGTGATTACTTTGTGTACGAGTTCAGTGCTATCTTAGTGCGTATGTTCTGTGGATTAAGCCGGTGTACCCAAGGCGTCATTAGCCCCCTCTCCCTCCGGAGAGACCTCCCACGTTCACCGCCTGCCCGGGGCCTACTGAACACTGATCTCACGCGCGTGTTGATTTACGTGCATAGCATATCTCGCCTGCCAATCGGCCGATTTTGACGAAACCAACGCCATGGCGACGCCAGATCAGTCATCCCCCGACAACTTACAGCCAGACACTTCCATAACACCCGGAAACGCAACCCAAGATGAGCAAGATGTACTCAGGTTGTTAGCGAGCTCCCTCGCCCGCCTTATCACAACCTCCACGGCACATGGAAATAACTCCACGGATTCCACCAAATCACCCGTCGTCTCTCCAAAGCCACCTCCCATACTGATGCTGGAGATGTCATACAAGAAATTTGACGCATGGTCCGCCAAATTCGACGATTTCTCCACCCTAACAAACTTCCATTCGCTAAAGCACAAGCAACAAATTGCCACACTCCGGGCATACCTACATGACGGTGTACGATCACTCCTAGAGGACACTCTCGGAGTACCACGCGACTCTACTCTCCCTGTACAAGAAATCTTGAACAAACTTCGAGTGCATTACAGGGAGAAGTGTAATGAGTCCGTACGACGATTGGCATTTACAAATTGCAAGCAAGAGAATGGAGAATCGGTCAACGCCTTCTACGAGCGTCTATCGCAGCTCACACGTGAAGTTGAGCTGTGCACCGGGTTAAATTGCCGTGAGACTCAAGTGAAACACCAACTCATCATAGGTCTACGAGACGTCGAAACCGTACGCCAACTCCTACAAACGAGTTCCAGCGCGACACTAGAGGATTTTTTTATCGATCGCTCATGCAAGGGAAACCGCTCGTGGCACTACGGACGCTATTCGCCGTCAGTTACATCAACCCACCTCGGGAATGGCCTGCGCTGTGTCAACTTACAAGAAGATGCAACGCACGGCCCGAGGTCCCACAGGCGGCACCCCACCAGGGAATGAGGCCTGTCCAGGGTGCGGTGTCTTCCCCAAACACCCACGAAAAACGTGTCCAGCTCTTACGCATGTCTGCCGGATTTACTCCAAGAGAAGACATTTCGAGAAGGTGTGCAATTCATCCACGGCCGCCCCGAAACCCATCCCGCCACCGAAGCAGAAGAACCAACGACCTCGGAAGATGGCCATAGTGTCAAGCCTATCTGCCAACATACGGGCGGCAGATGGGAGGATCGGACCCCCGACTCCTACCATTTCTGTGAGGGTCAAATTTGGTGACGTTGAAGGCAATGTTCGATTCATCCCGGACACCGGATCTGATACAACGGTCATTGGGTGCCAGCACATGAAGGATCTGGGCATCAGCGCCCGCAGCCTCAACCCATCAAAGGACCTGGCCCTGCGGAACCCGGACCATACTGCATTCCAAGGACGTACCATCGGCTCCATGTATGCTACGATGTCCTTTGGAGACACCACCATCGACGGCTGGATCAATATTGTGACGCACCTGCCGCGCCCCCTGCTGTCATGGTGGCACTCGATGCAGCTCCGCCTCATACCTTCGTCATACCCTGCCCAACTGCCGAGGGACCAACCAATCGGCAACGCCTGCCGCTTGCAACGGGACGACGACTCGGTACCACAGCCGGTCACACACTCTCCAACGACTACGGCTCACAGCTCCCTCCCGATCTCTCACGTCCCGCCCCCGTCAACTACAGTAGCTGACCTGCCAGATTGTATCAGGAAGACATGGCCCGACGTCCTTCGACACAAGGAAGACCTCAGGTCCGGCGAGGCCCTTAGGGAAATGACTGGGAGGCCCATGGAGATACATCTCAAGCCAGATGCGAAGCCGTTCGCACTCCACACCGCAAGACGAATCCCACACGCATGGCAAGATGACGTGAAGAAGGAACTCGATGCAATGGTGCACCAAGGCATCATTGAACCTGTTGGTGACGCCCCTTCCGTTTGGTGTCACCCCCTCGTAGCGGTGCCGAAACCGAAGGGTGGTGTGCGCATCACAGTGGACACTTCAAAGTTAAACAACCAGGTACTACGCCCAACCCACCCATCCCCCACACCAAGCGAGGCAATCAGTCGCATCGACAGGAAGGCAAAGTACTTCTCAACCTTCGATGCTATCCAGGGATATTGGCAAATCCCCTTAGCCCAGCGAGACCGCCACTTGACGACATTCATCACTCCGTACGGACGATACATGTTCCGCCGGGGCCCCATGGGCCTCTGTTCAACTGGCGACGAGTACAACCGCCGGGGTGACGAGGCCCTCGCAGACATTCCCAACCTTGCCAAGGTCGTGGACGACATCATTATCTGGGACAGTGACTACGGGACACACCTACGTCGCATCAGTGAGGTCTTGAACCGATGCCGCACTCATGGCATCTCCCTCAACGCTGACAAGATGACTCTTGCTGCTCCCAGTGTCAACTTCTGCGGGTTCACAGTGTCTCAAGACGGCGTAGCCATCGACAGCGAGAAAATAAAGGCAATTACGGAGTTCCCAACGCCTTCCAACATCACAGACCTCCGATCGTTTATGGGTCTAGTGAACCAGTTGGGCGAATTCACTTCCAACGTCTCTACAACTGCAGACGCTCTTCGCCCGCTACTCAGCCCGAGGAACACCTTCCTCTGGACACCTGCTCAGGAGGACGCCTTCCAAAGGACGAAGCAGGCCCTCGCTCAACCTCCTGTCCTCGCCCATTTCGACCCGAAACTACCGACTGCCCTCCAAACGGACGCGTCTCGTCTGAATGGCATAGGGTACGCCCTCCTACAGGAACATGAAGAGGGAGTTTGGCGACTCGTACAGTGTGGCTCTCGATTCCTGCAGGACGTGGAAACACGGTACAGCACGATCGAGTTGGAACTGCTGGCTACGGTCTGGGCCATGCAGAAGTGCAAATACTTCCTGCTTGGCCTCCAGGACTTCACACACATCACGGATCATCGACCCCTTCTTCCGATCCTCAATACGTACACTCTAGACTGTATTGAGAATCCAAGGCTCCAACGCCTCCGAGAGAAGATTGCAGGATTCGTATTCACCAGCAGATGGCGTAAGGGCTCAGAGTTATGCATTCCGGATGCCCTCTCTAGAGCTCCCGTGGACAAACCTCTGGCAGATGATGTCGCCCTGGGCGATGAAACAAGCATCTGCATCCGCGACGTGGTGACTCGCAATGTTGCCACGCTCCATGCCCTTTCCGGCCCTCCAACACTCGACACCACGGCAACTCCTCCACACTCGACGGACCCAGTACTCGACGAACTCCGTCAGGCAGCATCTTCGGACGCCACGTACGTGCAACTCGCCTCTTTCGTCGTGAAGGGATTCCCACGATCACGCATGGAACTCGACGAAGCTCTACTTCCCTTCTGGAAGTTCAGAGACAGCCTCTGCGTCGACGGACCCTTGATCCTTCGAGAGGCACGAATACTTGTCCCCCAAGCTCTTCGCAGAAGTGTGTTGGCTCGACTTCACGACAGCCATCGTGGTATTGAAGCCACCAAACGCCGAGCCAGGCAAACGGTCTGGTGGCCAGGCATCGATTCCGATATCGCCAACACAGTACGCTCCTGCGAGCCATGCCAGATATTGCAGCCGAGCCAACAGCGTGAGCCCTACTTCACCGACGATGTGCCCCCCTCCAGACCATTCGAGTCGGTCTCCACAGACTTTTTCACCACCGCCGGGAAGCACTTCCTGGTGTACGCGGATCGACTCTCTGGATGGGCAACGGTGGGCCACTGTGGCACGGACTCCTCGACATCCCAAACCATCCGGCTCTTCCGCCACTTCTTCAGCACCTTCGGCGTCCCGGTACGACTCAGGACGGATGGAGGACCCCAGTTTACGGCCTATGACTTCGCTGAATTCCTGCGACGATGGGGCGTCCGCCACGACGTCTCCACCCCCTACCACCCACAGTCCAACGGGCATGCAGAATCGGCGGTCAAGGCCGTAAAACGCCTCTTCATCAAGGTCGCGCCCAATGGAGACATTCGCCACAGCGACGCGTTCCACCGGGGTCTCCTGGAGATACGGAACACGCCCAACCCCGACGGAAGAAGCCCCGCCCAGGTCCTCTTCGGACGCCCCCTTCGGTCCTGCGTCCCAGCCCACTCCAGGTCCTTTGCGCCTGAGTGGCAGGCTGCCACAGCTGAATGCGAGCAGAAGGCAGCCGCCAGAATGGAGGCGACCATCAAGCAGTACGACTCACACGCGAAGCCGCTCCCACAACTTTCCGTTGGAGCCACGGTCAGGATCCAGGATCCTACGTCACGACGATGGAGTAAGGTCGGCCACATAATGGGACAAGGACGTACCAGGGACTACCTTATCAAGACGGCGTCCGGAAGTTCCTCCGCCCCATCCCTGAGCCAGGTGTCGCCCGTGATGGCATGAAGGAGTCTCCAACGAGCACTGCCGGCAATACTCCTCGCCCCACGAATCAAACTGGCCAGCCCAATGGACCAAGACGCTCAGCGAGACTGGCCGCATGCAAAAAATCGACGGCTCAATGAATACATCGATTTTAAGGGAGGGGGGGAGATGTGGCACATGTGTCTATGTCTGGGTGTTTGATATTCCCGCGTGCATGGCGTGATCATGATAGACACCTATAGGCATACGACACACATACATTTGTAAACACATGTCAGGATAGGAGACACTTTTTCCATGTGTAACGGAGCATAGGGACTATGCATGATAGATGACCTAGCTAGGACAATTTAGTCTAGGATGCTGTTGTATATATCTATTACCTTTGTCACGGTGACGCCATGACGTCACGGCATAGTTCCCGCCAACTCAGTTGGACCAGAGACACTATGGTGGTTGGATCCTGTTGGACCAGTGGACGTGAACTATTTAACATTAGTGCTGAACAATATTCACTGTTTTATATTGATAGGGCTCCCTTTATGTATCCAAGCCTATGTATGCAGAAGTACTTATTAGATATAGAAACCTACGTATATATTTTAATACCCTAGCACTCTGGGTACTTTATGCATGCCAATACTCGGCCATTCGTGCATAACAGTCATAGTTTCTAGATATGGTCATAGTTAATTGTCCTTGTTAAGTACTCTTTCCATTTTCCACAGTCTGCCAATGGACTTTGAAGAAATAGTATTAGATGAAAGGGAGCCTGCGGATAGTTTTGAACATATCACCTTACCGGAGGAAGACCCAGCACCTTCCCTAGACAACTGTACCTGTTCTTGCCACGTGCATCCCGTACCACGTCCCATCACAGAACACTGCTCGTCCTGCAGTCTTAGGGTGAGTGAGTTTGTGTATTTATACTTAATTACAACATGGAACATAAGAGAGGAAGAGAGAAGGAGTTTGAATGTGTTTGAGATGAGGTGTCTGAGAAGTATGATGGGGGTTACTAGGCTGGATAGAGAGGAGAAATGAGGAGGTGTGGATGAGAACAGGGGTGGAAAGGGAGTTGGGAGACAGGGTTGATGAAAGAGTATTAGGATGGTTTGGACATATGGAAAGAATGAGTGAAGAAAGACTAGTAAAAGAGTTATGGAAGGCAGATGTGGAGGGAGTGAACATGAGGGGGCATCCTAGGATGAGATGGATGGATGGGGTGAAGGAGGCTTTGGGGAAGAGGGTAATGTCTGTTGAGGAAGGACAAGAGAGGACAGAAGACAGGGGTGAATGGAGAATGGTTGTATATGGATGATGTGATGCATGATGTGGAATGGGTAGGGGGATGGGGGTGAGGTAGTATGTGTGAGAAAAATTTGACGCAGCCCGAAGGGATTTCTCTCCGTCTTCTCCTTTTCTGTATGGGGGGGACGGAGAGGGATGGGGGTCGCCAATTTTATGAAGCAGCCTTGCTGTAGATGTTCTGTGTCTTGTGACACTGCCTCTGACCCAGGGCAGTGGACAAGGTGCAGGGATGACCCGTCATCCAGGAGGTGCCAAGATAAGAGGGAGGGTGGAGGGTGGAGGGGAGTGGAGTGTATTTAGGGATGGAATGGGTGGGAATGGTTTTTATGCCTTTTTCTTTTTGGCTACCTCCCTTGTAAGGGAGTATATGTATGTATGTATGTACATTTTCCAAGGTGTGATTGATTGACTTCTTATGGTTTATTGAGAGGAATTAAGGCTAGTTGGAATTATGTGGATTAACTAGTGCTGAATCAGGACAGGTTGGTATAGTTACATCATGTCTTATAGGACCTCAGATAGAAAGAATATATTAGTATAGGTGGCAGTCTGCTTTTATGTATGTGGTAGTGTCACTTAAATAGGAACTAAAAAGAAAAAAAGAAAAAAGAATCTCTGTCCTATCTGTCTCCTCTCTCTATTTCTCTCTCTCTCTCTCTCTCTCTTTCTCTCTTTCTCTCTCTTTCTCTCTTTCTCTTTCTCTCTCTTTCTCTTTCTCTCTCTTTCTCTCTCTTCCTCTTTCTCTCTTTCTCTTTCTTTCTCTTTCTCTTTCTCTCTTTCTCTTTCTTTCTCTTTCTCTTTCTTTCTCTTTCTTTCTCTTTCTTTCTCTCTCTCTCTCTCTCTCTCTCTCTCTCTCTCTCTCTCTCTCTCTCTCTCTCTCTCTCTCTCTCTCTCTCTCTCTCTCTCTCTCTCTCTCTCTCTCTCTCTCTCTCTCTCTCTCTCTCTCTCTCTCTCTCTCTCTCTCTCTCTCTCTCTCTTTCATTTTCTCTAACAATAATGGGTGCATGAGCTTTGGTTGCCTTCCATATAAGGGGGAAAGAAGCTCTTGGTGTATAGATAGATATAAACTTTTAATGAAATTTCCACTTTTTTTCAGTTTGTGGATGGTAAAGTGTACATGTACTGTGGCAGAACTTTACGTCCAGCCAAGGTTGCCATTCATGAAGGGGAGTCGGACAAGAAGAATGACCCGGACTCAACGGGAGGGAAGGAGGTAGAGGAGGAGGAAGGAGGGAAAGGAACAGAGAAGGAGGTCGGAAGAAGAAAAAGGAAGAAGAAAGAGGAAGATGACGATAAGAAGGATCAAGATAATCATGCTCTCGGAAAGGACGAAGAGGAGGAAGACGGTGGGAAAGGAGAAAAGGAAAATGTGAGAAGGAGGAGGAAGAGGAAGGATGAGGATGAAGATAAAGTGAAGAAGGAGAGCGAGGCCGCATCGGTTCCAGGAGAGGCGACGGAGAAGGAAGGCAGTAGACGGAGTGGCAAATCTAGCGGAAGTAGTCGGAAGCAGAATGTTAAAGAGGTGCAACATGGGGCGAGCAAACAAAAGGAGGGGTCTGTCGCGAGTGCTGAACTGGGGATGAAGGAATGGGTTGTGGTTAATCCAGATGTAAATGTGGGCAAAGATCAGGGGACAGTAACGACAAGAAGAAATAGTCAGGACACGGGATGGGAGGATTCAGTGGCAAAGAAGACACAGTTTGGGTTAATTGAGGATGGTGCAATGGCCAAGAAAGAAGGCGGCCCAAAGTTGTATTTGAGACTCAGTGATAAACATGCTCGAGGAGAGACGAGAACAAGCGGTGGTGGTGGTGGTAGTGGTGTGAGAAGTGCTTCTGGTAGTGGGAAAACAAGTGATAACAAGGGGGTTAGTTTCGATACTTTTGTAAGTGGGAGTGCCAACAGTGAAAGTGGAAATGATGAAAATCTGAGTAGAAAATCTAAGAATCGTGAGAAAGGAAAAACGGCTCAGGAAAAGGGGTGTAAAAGTCGTCAGACCAAACATTTGAATGAAAACAAAATGTCACCTTTGCTTTGTTCCCCTCCAAAAGAAATTCACAATGAAGATGCTGTGCTACCCCCGTGTACAGAAAGAGGTAGCAGAGATGGTCCAAGAACATTTCATTGTGTTAAGGAAATGCTGAATGAAAAGAACTCTATTTTTGATCAGAGGAGAAAGAGAGCTTCAGGAGTCATTGTCATTAACGGAGAGTCCTTGAAAGTTGAGCACATGGCACAGTTCTGCCAGAAGTCCCCAGTCAGAATAGTTAGTCCTACTTCGTCTGCCAAGGAGCCAAGGCAAGTTTCTTCACCAAAGAAGGAAGGTTCCAAGACCCAGAACAGAAGACAGTCGTTGGAGTCGAGGGACAAATCCAGTTCACATAGCAGCAGAAGAGAAAATAACACATCACATCATTTGGCATCACAGACCTCAGATACATCATCACCTTCTTCATCTCGAACATCACAGATGATAGAATCACCACCATGTATTTCAGAAAAACAAACATCCCAAGCTTCTTCATCATTTTCATCCCAAGAAGGGAATCAGAGGGCAGCATCAGCCTTATCCTCTTCCTGCACCTCTTCTTCCTCCTCATCCTCATCATCATCATCATCCTCATCATCATCATCCTCATCATCATCTTCCTCGGGTTCAAGTTCTTTTGCATCTTCAAGTATAATACCTGAGAATATGCCTCATCAATCTTTATCCACACCTGTTGAAGCACAGCCAGAGCTCTCCAGTAACACGAGTTGTAATACTCCAAATGCCTCCTCAAGAAGTAGATCCAGTTCATTTGGACAGGACAACTTACACATTGCCTCACAGAGTACCTTAAGTGAAACCTCTTCTTCCTCAGTGACTCACTCAAATGTCTCAAACAGTGAAAATCAAGTAGAAACAGAGTCTTTAGTTACTGCAGTGTCTTCAGATTGGAAAGAAAGTGCATGGACAAAGGAGGAGGATGCTCTAATATTGTCAATGGTACAACAGCAAGGATACAGTGAAGCCCTGTTTCCAGAATTAACCAAAGTCATCCATAATAAATCTGCTAGTGAGGTGAGTTTGTTGGTTGCCTTCTTAGTTTCAGAGTGGAATATATAGGAAATAGAATGGGTGGGAGTGGTCTCAATGCCTTTTTCTTTTTGGCTACCCCCCCGTGTAAGGGGAGAAAGCCTTTGGTATGTGTATGTATGTATGTATGCTTTTATTATTATTATCCACCCCCTGGGTTTGTGCCTCTAGGTCCAAGGACCATATTAAGTTGCTCTGAAGTTTCTCACTCAAGACATACATATACCACAAGACCTTTTACATACATATACCAAAGGCTCTTTCCCCCGAACAAGGGAGGTAGCCGAAAAACAAAGGCATAAAATCCACTCCCACCCATTCCATCCTCATATACTCCACTCCCATTCACCCAATTCCCTTCCTCTTATCTTGGCTCCTCCTGGATGATGGGTCATCCCTGCATCTCGCCCACTGGCCTGGGTCAGAAGCAGTGTCACAAGACAGCACATCCACAGCAAGGCCGCTTCATTAAATCGGCGACCTTCCCCCTCCCCCCCCCCTTATTATGTGGGTGACCATGTCAGAATATAAATCTACCTACCCATCCCACACCCATCCATAATCCTATTTGTTGTCCCTTCTGTCATAGTATCTTGTACAGAAGAGGTCATCCCTTCCTTTACATACTGGTCAAATCAGAAGCAATGCAGACACATCATGTCTAGAGCAGGGTCCGACAGTGTCATTACATGGCGACCCTCATCCCTCATCCATTCAAAGATACATAGCAGACTAGTAGAAATCCCTTCAGGCCACATCAATTTATTATCCATTCAGAGCCGCTCTCCACTCATGCCCATCTCTTGCCCTCATTCGTTCCTCCTCCACAAATATTCCCCATAACCCAAGGCCCACTTCACTCTATCCATCCGTCCCATTCTCAGTCTTCCCCTAAACTACTACATTCATATTTGTCCCCATTTTTCTTGTTTAGTGAAATCATGCTTGCAATCTAGTCTATTCGTAAACTTCCTTCTCTTAGACATATATTAAACATTCTCACTAGTCATTCCAGTATAGATACTCCCCTCCTTCAGCACTTCACATGACAACCATCTTGTTCAGGCGCCTTACCTACTTTCATCTCCTTTAATGCATTTTATATCAAGTTCCTTATTTTATGTGTAAAAATGTTAGTTGTATGTGGTAGAATATGTAATGTAGCTCTATTTTCCTCCCCCATTGAATTAAGTGTTGATTTTATGTGAATTCACACATTTAAAAAAATCTAGAACACATTCTTCATTTACATGGATGGAGCAGTTCATATGAAAAGAGCTGTGACTCGCTACACTTTGTTTAATTCAAACAATATGGTGTGGGAGGGAGGGTTACCCTTCATCCCTGAGATGGGAGGGGTGGTTGAATATTTTTTAAATGTGGATGTGATCTTTGATTTGGCCACCCTTATGGGGCAGAAGGCTTATGCCATGTTTACGGTACATTGTTGGATTTTGTGAGAAAATTGAGAATGGGAGGAAGGATTAAGTTTTGTTTTGGACTGGATGGAACTTTATTACAGGATAATTAGTTTGCATTGTTGTATATCCTCTAGTTATATTGAATTGGCTGTTCTACATATGCAGATAAGAGTTCACAAATTTCTTTTTCTTTTTTTTTCAGATCCAAATACGCTTCAAGGAACTCATTCAGATAATGTTAGAAGAAGGAGGAACTGATGATTCAATATCAGTTGCAAGTGATGATAGTTTTATTTAAAAATTTCATTCTCATTGATCATACACAGCAGAATTTGGAAACTGTTGTATGTAATTCATCGTATATTCTATTTCATCAAATTTATATTTTAGCATTAAAAAAAAAAAATGATGAAAACAATATATTTGCATTGTACAAGATATACATATCTGCTGCCAGAAGCAATGTCAAAAAAGGCAATAAATTGAAGTACATGAAAATGCCTATAAACCTTGTGTTTGTTTTTTCTTTACTTTTTTCTTTTTTATTTGATTGGTACCTTTCCTTGTAGATTTTAATAATGATTACTTACATGGCCTTGAGCAAAGCATCTGTTCTTGGGAATGAGGAAAGTTTGGGAATTATTTCTTAGACCAGTTAGGCCAGCGAGAAGACTGGGCCTTTATTTTGATTCTTTCTTTATTTGTGTTTCCTTCTTTGGGGAGTAAATTCAAATCCATGGGACTGCAAAATCCAGACTCTCCCAGTTGCTTTTGTAATTTCTTTCACCAATGGTTTGTAAATATTTTAATTTTTTTTTTTTTTTTTTTTTTTTTTCAGAAATTTTGTCTATGATTTGCATGAGAAAAATTTAGCCAAAAAAGTAACCAAATCACAGTAAATCCTTCTAACTAATAATTTGTAGATTAGGAACAAATGCTGTGATGTTGAATACCAATTTTATTGTGTTTTATTAAATTTTTTGTTTTCTTATTTTGTCTTATTGATTTTATGATTGCTCAAAGTGGTTTTTTGTTATAACAGCTAATTCTTACGAGTTTGATTTTTTTTTACCATTATTAACCCTGTGGTAGGGGAGAAAGAATACTGCCACTGAGGGTTTTCACTTGAGTCGTGAAAGGTGAAAAAAAATGGGACGGGGATAGGGCTAGGCATCCTATTCTCCGTAGTCCCAAAGAAGACATTCCTAAAAAAAGGCAAAGGCATAAGAGGGTTTGGGAGGAATTTTCCAACCATAACCCAAAGGATTAGGTCTTTTATGTGCATAAATGTGGTACGTAGTATGTTTGTGAAAAGAAAGATGTCTTGGCATTGAGTGAAACTAAATTGAAATTGGGGGGCAAGTTTGAGTTTGGGAGTGTAGTTGGGAGGGTGTCAGGAGTGAAGAAAGGAGAGGGAGAGAAGGGGTAGGAAGTGAAGAGGTAGGTAAACATGTGATGGAGTGGGAGGAGGTTTCTTCAGGGCTAATGTGGATGAAGGTGAAACTGGGAAGGGAGATGTGGATCTTTGTAAGTGCATATGTGCCTGGTAGTGAGAAAAGTGTAGAGGAAAGGGAGACTTTTTGGAGAGATTCAAATGAGTGCATAGGTTTAGGGAGAAATGTCAATGTAGTTGTATTGGGAGATCTCAATGCTAGAGTAAGAGACGAACTAATAAATGGAGTGGTTGGGAAGTGTGGAGTTCCAGGAAAAAATTGTAGTGGAGAGTTGATGGTGGAGATGTGTCTAGAAAGAGGGTTGATGATAGCTAACACAGTGTTTAGGAAGAAAGTCAAGCATAAGTACACATGGGAGAGGGTGGTGGATGGAAGGGTGGTAGATAGGGCTTTAATGGACTATATAGTGGTAACCAGGAGAAAAGTAGGAAGAGTTTTGGATGTACATGTTCTTAGGGGAGAGAGTGGGGGAATATCAGATCATTTTTTGGTGGAAGGTAAGTTGAGAGTGGAGGATAGATGGAGAAAGAGGAAAAGGACAGAAGGTAGGGAGGTGCTTAGAGTAAACTGCTTAAATGAGAAAGAAAAGGAGAAGGAGTACAAGAAGAAGCCTAGAGAAGAGTGGCAGGAAGTTCTCCCTGTCTTCTCTTTTTCTGCATGAGGGGACAGTGGGGGGTTACCAATTAGATGTAGTGGCCTTATTATGGATGTGCTATGTCTTGCTGCATTGTTTCTGACCCAGGGGAGTGGGCAAGATGCAGGGATGACCTGTCATCCAGGAGGAGCCAAGAAAAAAGGGAGAGATGGATGGTGAATGGGAATGGAGTATGTGATGAAGTGGGTGGGAGTGGATTTATGCCTTTGACTTTGGCTACCTCCCTTGCAAGGGGGTAAAAAGCCATTGGTATATGTATGTTTATACCATTATTGATCCCTGTAATAGAACTGTTGGATATGAAAAATCAAAGGATACTGAGGTGGCTTGGAAAGAATGGGTGAGAAAAGAAGAATGAAAAGAGTGTTTAAAGCAGAATCAGAGGGAAGGAACTTGAGAGGAAGACCAAAAATGAGGTGGATGGTTGGGGTGAACAGGACCTTGGGTGTATGAGGAATGTCTAGAACAGGAACGAGAGTGCAAAAGATAGGAGTGAATCGGGGGGGGGAATTGTGAATGGATAAAGGAATGATGTGGTCTGAAGGGGTATTTTTTTTGTCTATTCTGTAAATTTTCTGAGTGGATAAGAGCAAGATTGTCATATAATCAAGCACCAGGTGTAAACCAACTCTGGGTACAAGGTCAAGATTTGGAGACAATGTGTCTTGTTACGCTACATTTCCTATGATCTGAGCTGAGTAGCAGGGGAGAAGGATGACCCTTCATCTACTGTATATGGTGCTAAGGTGGAAGGGGTAATGAATGGGTTTTGGATGGGTGTAGAATGGTTGTGAGATAGATGTATGTGATTTGGCCACCCTCTTTATATATATGGAGGGGTGGTGGAGAGGGGGGTTGCCGAATTTATGAAGTGGCCTTGCTGTGGATGTGCTGTCTTGCGACACTGCTTCTGACCCAGGGCAGTGGACAGGATGCAGGGATGACCTGTCATCCAGGAGGTGCCAAGATAAGAGGGAGGGTGGAGGGGAGTGGAATATATAGGAAATAGAATGGGTGGGAGTGGTTTCTATGCCTTTTTCTTTTTGGCTACCCCCCATGTAGGGGGAAAAAGCCTTTGGTATATGTATGTATGTATATATATATATATATATATATATATATATATATATATATATATATATATATATATATATATATATATATGTCATTGTCAGCATGAGCTCATCTATAAGTATCATTTCCTACTATACATTCAATTTCCTCATCTTTAATGGTCCTAGAGGTATCTTTGGAGTCTGGTTCTTGTGTCCAATTTGCAAGGGCGGTGGGGGCACTGGAGAGTCTGTGGTGGTTGAGGGGTGGCGAGGCAGAATTTCTGTTCCACATGTTTACCTTCTTAAGGAGTGGAATAGGTGGGGTGGGTACGTGCCTTTGACTTGGCTACCTCCCTTGTAAGGGGGAAAAAATCCCTTGGTATATATAGATAACTGTTTCCTTTTGGCTTTGCACTTTCTTTCTGCTTCAAATGTGGTGGTGGAAATGGTCCACAGATTGACCTCTCATTAACGGACTAAAAGGGGGGTAACGGTGTCCGTTGATGTGAATAATCCGTTGATTTGGAGTGGTTTTTGGGTGGTATAGTGATTGCACAGCACTAAACAACAGCACCAAAAACACAGCGAAAACACCGCAAACACAGCTAATTAACGTCCGTTAATGAGAGGTCAATCTGTATTGCCAAACATCTTGACTTACCGCTGTTGTCTCCCATGTCCTTGGATCATTTCCAATTTCCTTTATGATGGTCTGCTTTGGAGAGGTAGAAAATGAAAAATTATGAAAAAAATGTGAAAGCTTGCTGTAAAATAGTTTCAAGTATTGGTAACAACATCACAAAATTTTAATTTGATACGGCAATTTTTACTTTGAATAATTATCATTTCAGTATAAATATTGGATGTTGGCAACCCTGGCATCGGAACACATGACTACTGCATTATTTTACTTTATCCTTTTTAGATAATGTATTTGACAGCAACTTTGGTATGTGCATTTGTGTGTGAAAGAGAGAGAGAGGGGAGGGAGAGTGCATCAGTTCCTACCACAATGTGAGTAGCGATGCATGTGTGGTCCATGTGGATGTGTTTTACTATGCACCACATTTTTATTCACTTCCACTTGGTTTCCTACAGTCTACAAACACTTACAAGTGTTTGAAATGCGTAGACCATTGAAACAGGAGAGGGCTGCAGCAAAGAAAGGGAGAAAATCAGGCATAAGTAAGAGTGGATGTGTGAAGAGGAGATTGGTAGCCTGTTACCGTTTAAGGGCTACCAATTGCTACCTTTAGAAACACACTGAATGCCTTGATTTACTTGAATAATGAATTACTAGATAATTTGCATATTTCACCAGTCACGCCTATTAAATTGATGTCTGGAGTGTAAAATAGTGTCATTCAAAGTAGTCTACTATGACAAATTTTGATCTATTTACATGATTCTTTTATATTTGAAAGCTGACACTTTGTTCTAAATTCTGAATATATTTTATTATGGTGTGTTGAATATTTGAATTTCATGAAGGATATATGTCATAAACAGTTGAAATATTCTGTGGTAAATATATCAGTAGAGCAAAAAATAATCACAGAACCTACATATGTTTAATATGTTAATAATAACCATGTTCAATATTTTCTTTACAAAAAATACCAAAGTATAAGTCCAAATAGTTGGCGGCTAGTAGCGGTTTGAATATTGATTATTTTTTTACACTGAATTAAGGCTTTTATTGTGTAAGTACTGTATTGACAAACTTAAACGAAACTTGGTCAGAATGACTACAATGATGAGGATGAATGTCAGTAAAAAAAAACAGCTTCCTAGCTTAGAGAAAAAATAAAGTGATGCAGACCAACATCATTACAGTTGTCAACATTGGAACAGAGAAGGGAAAGAGGCGATTTGTTGACCATTTTCAGAATTATGAAAGGGGCAAGAACACATCCCTGCTTCAATCCCGATGTGATGGGTAACTCTTCAGTCATTCTATTGTTGTGGGACACATATCCAGACGTACCTTCATGCAGAGCACAGAGCAGGCCCACGAAGTGTTCTGGGCATTCAAATCTTCAGAGGACCATCTGCATAGCTGTTCTTGGAATTTTATCAAAAACCTTCTCCAGATCTTATAAGACAAGGAATAGCAGTTTCTGCTGCTCCATTCTTTTCCTGCAGTCATCTGGGACAGAAAATAATGTTGATGGTACCACGTGACAGTCAAAATTGGCATTGGAACTCCAGGAGGGATTGCTCTGCAAGGACTTGAAGTCACCTAAAGAGAATCACCAGTTACAGTGTATGTCAACCCAAATATTTTCCAGCAGTTGCCCTGGGACTTGAACTGGGGCAACTGTTGGAAATTATTTGATTTTGAGTCAGTTCAAGAGGACTTGGGCAAAGATTTTACCTGCAATCGAGAGAAGATAGTTCCCACAAACTTTTTGATCGCCTTTCTTGAAGATGGTGATAACAACGGCATCTTTGAGGCCTTCTGAAACTTGTTGACTGTCCTACATTCTTAGGATGAGACTGAACAGGTGGGTCTTCAGTAGAGAACCACCATGTTGAATCAGTTTGTATGGGACGTTGTCAGGGCCAGGGGACTTATATGAAGGCTTCCTCTTCATTGAATTCTCGAATTCCTCATGAGTTGTACTCCCAGATGGATGATAGATAAGCTGAAATATGAGATTGGAATTTAAAGAGGGCTTTATCTCGGAATAAAGAACGGGGAAAACACACCTTAGATCTAGATATAATGATCTGGCTAGATTGGCTAAAAAGAACACACACACGCACGCACACCAAAATGTACCATGAAATTAAGATTGCCAGACAAGCAAGATCCAACCCAAAGGGCTTCTTTCGTCACTACAGAACAAAAAGTAAGGAAAAGATAGGGCCAATTAAAACTGATGAAGTGTCTTGATAGATTTGGGGGAAAAAGGGAGTGAGGTGTTTAATAAATATTTTCTCAAGGTATTCACAAATGAGAGGTTAGATATGGTACCTAACTGTGGCCCAATCTTCAGTGGGGATGAGGGAAGTAAACTATCATCAACATTAGCAAGGAAGAAGTAGTCAAATGGATTGAAAGACTTAAAGCTACAAAATTCCTGGGTCCAGATGAAAATTTTCTGAGAGTGTTTCAAGAGAGTAAATTTGAAATCTGTGACCAGTTAATGAAAGTATTTAATAAGCTGGTAGACACTGGATTCATGCCTATTTCTTGGGGGCAGGCAAATGTTGTTCCTGTTTTTAAAAAGGGTGATAAATTGTCAATGCACAACTACAGGCCAGTCAGTTTGATGTTACTTATAGGTAAAATGCTACATACATATACCAAGGCTTTTTCCCCCTTACAAGGGAGGTAGCCAAAAAACAAAGTCATAAAAACCATTCCCACCCATTCCATCCCCAATACACTCCACTCCCCTCCACCCTTTACCCTCCCTCCTATCTTGGCACCTCCTGGATGATGGGTCATCCCTGCATCTTGTCCATTGCCCTGGGTCAGAAGCAGTGCTGCAAGACAGCACATCCACAGCAAGGCCGCTTCATTAAATTGGCAACCCCCCTCTGTCCCCTCATGCAGAAAAGGAGAAGATGGGGAGAAATCCCTTTGGGCTGCGTCAAATTTTGCTCACACATACTACCTCACCCCCCATCCCCCACCCATTCCACCTCATGCATCACAACCTCATCCATATACAACCATTCTCCATTCACCCCTGTCTTCTGTCCTCTTCCGTCCTTCATCAAGAGACATTTCCTTCTTCCTCAAAGCCCCTTTTACCTCATCCATCCATCTCATCCTAGTCTATCTTCACTCATTCTTTCCATGTGTCCAAACCATCCCAATACTCTTTCATCTACCCCATCTCCCAACTCCCTTACCACCCCTGTTCTCCTCCTCACCTCCTCATTTCTCACTCTATCCAGCCTAGTAACCCCTATCATACTTCTCAGACACCTCATCTCAAACACATTCAAACTCCTTCTCTCTTCCTCTCTTATGTTCCATGTTCGTGTCCCATACAGTGCTGTCGGCACAATCACTCCTTCATACAACCTCCTCTTAGCATCCATTCCCAAATGTCTATTTCTCATTACACTTTTTAATCCACCAAGGCATTCGCTTCTGTCAATCTACATTCTACCTCCACCTCCACTCCTCCCTTTCCTGCCACATTCGCACCCAAGTATCTAAAACTAATAGCCAGTAGAATCAGAAATCATATGGAGAGAGATAATTTTATTCATGATTTACGGCATGGGCCCAGGAAGAGTAGGTCATATGTAATTAATCTTCTATCATTTTACACTAATGTCTACAAGGCATCAGATAATGATAGTTGCAATGTTATTTCATTGACTTTAGCAAAGCGTTCAACAAGGTGCCCCACCAGATGCTACTAAATAAATTCAAAGCCCATACCATAGGAGAAAAGTGTTTAAATGGATTAGAACATGGATCTGTGACAGAAAATGGTGAATCACCATTCATAGTGTAAAATCCAAATTGAGTGTCTTTAGTGGAGTTCCCCAGGGCTAAGTTTTGGGTCCCTTTTGTTCAGTATGTTAATGACTTAAATAATGGGTTTACTAGTGATGTTAATAAGTTTGTGGATGACACTAAAATAGGATGCCAAGTTATGTCAGGAAGATGCCAGAATACTGCAGGAAGATTTTAACAGTTTGTTTGCATGGTCAATGAAATAGCAAATGAACTTTAATATTTTAATGTGCAGTGTGTTAAACATAGGTTTACAGAACACAGGAAGTGGATATAGCTTAGATAACACCTTTTTAGAGAAAGCCGAATGCAAGAGATTTGGGAGTGCAAGTCCAGATCTTGAATCCAGGAAATAGTGTGTTAGTGCCAGAAATAGAGCTAACGAGCATTAGGTTTCATTGCTAGGATGGCTACAGATAAAAGTGCAGAGGTAGTTATAAAATTCTATCTGGCATTAGTAAGACTCATCATTGACTTTGTGGCACAGTTTCGGTCTTCATCCCATAGAATGGATATTAATTCACTGGAATTAGTACAGAGGAGAATGAACAAAATGATACATGAGCTCAGAAATTTACCTTATGATGACTGGCTTAGGCACCTTAATTTACACTCTCTGGAAAGGCATAGAGTGTGGGGTGATCTAATAGAGGTGTTCAAGTGGGTCGTGGGCTTTAACAAGTGATGCAGAGAATATCATCTCATTAAGACAACAAGGTAGGACTTGCAGTAATGGATTTAAACAATCACTTATTTCCAGAGAAGGTTAGGTAACTTTATGGATGGGGATGATAGGTGGTAATGGACATGGAACTGCCTAGTGTAGGCCTTATGGTCTCTTGCAGTCTCCTTCATTCTTATGCTCTCATCCAAACTTGAGGGGTATGAACTGGGACACTTGTTAAAAAGTCTTCTGTCACAGTAGATTCCTGGTTCAGTAAGAACGAGAAATGTTCTCTCCAGAATTCAAGGATTTCACATGAATCTGTCAGGATTGTTGTGGAGTCTGTATCCAGTACTTCAGCTGATGTGAATGTTGGGCTGTAGTTGTTTTGTTCCTTTGTAGACATTTCCCAGGTCTGCTCACAAACATTACCCAACAAATGCTAGAAGAATTGAACAAGAAAGTACCTCCAGAAAGAATGGTGGTAGTACATTTAGACACAAATAAGGTATTTGATAAAGTTCCCAGACACATACTATAAAAAAAAATAATTTCTATCCATATACCAAGGCCACCTTCCCCCTTATGTGGGAGGTAGTTAAATTAAAGGCATGTACTCACTCCTACCCATTTCAATCCTGTCCACCACCCTCTCATCTTAGCTCCTCATAGGTGAAGGGCCCTGTCTCCTGCCAACTGTTCTGGATCAGAAGCAATGCAACAAGATGCAGCACATCCACAGCAAGCAAAGTGAAAAATATAATAGAGACAGATACAAGAATAACAAGAAATGGCTAACTTCTTTGGAGGGTAAACTGAAATAATTAAATTTCTGGGACAAAAAGACTGTACAATGGGGCCCCACAAGGAGCATTACTCTCATCTATGCAATTCAACCTCTTCACAACAATTTCAGAACAAACTTGATCTTGCGAAATACAAAAACGGGTCACCAAGAGCATAGCTCCCCTTCCCATATAATACAACTAGGTAAATACAAGCAACCTCTCAACTCCAGATCCAGAACTTGACACCAGTGCACTCATGCAGATGACTTAGAGATTTAAAATCGTGCATAGAAACTACAAAATAGCAACTAATAACACCCAGGCCTATTTAGAAAACTAGAGCAGTGGATCAGAAATGATAGAATGGAAGCCTTACTCCAGAAATCATCAATAACAATGCTCACTCCAGACAACAGTGAATAAAAAAAAAAACACTCTATAGTGAGAATAAACTGCATTGGAAAAGAGCCCTAAAATTCTTGGCCTAATTGTCGATACTCCATATGACCTTCAGCCCATATGTTGAAGATTTGTCAGTGAAAATCAACAAGAAAACAAACCTACTCGATTCCATCATAAGCACAAGTTAAGAAAACAGAAGAAAGCTCTAATTACTGTCTTTCAACAGTTCATAAGAAGTACAGATCGACCTTTCATTAATAGACATTAATTAGCTGTGTTTGTGATGTTTTCGCTGTGTTTTTGGTGCTGTTGTTTAGTGCTGTGCAATCACTATGCCACCCAGAAACCACTCCAAATCAACGGACACCGTTACCCCCCTTTTAGTCCGTTAATGAGAGGTCAATCCTGAACTACACCTCCACAGTTTGGTTCCTAACAGTCGGCAAAACAAACATAGACATTTCAAAGTCAATCAGTTGTCTTGAATTGCACTAAGGGGAAAATCCAGAGTCCCACAGTGGCTAGCAATGGTCCTTTGAACCTCCTACAAATATCTTTGGGAATTTTTTTTTGACTGTAGTCTTTGTTGTATTTACTTAATTGTATTTACCTAATTGTAGTATGCAAGAAAGGAGCAATGCTTATTGGGTCCAGTCTCCTATTCTCTAATTTTCGAATGTACTTAGACTCAAATTCGTGTACGGTTCCAACTTTATATCTTTGATTTCCAGTTATCATATTTAGATTTGAACTCGTGTATTGTTTGAGCTTGGGCTATATCCATTTCTTAGCTATTCCACATATACATCTATATGGAAAACTATTTCTTCACAGCCTTTCAACATGTGGTCTTTCTTGATTTACCTCCATGACCTCTTAAAGCCCTCCCATCATTAATTAGGAGATATCTTCTATCAATGCAATCTATCTCCTTTAATGCCCTGAATACTGTAATCATGTCATCTCTTTCTCTTTGATCTTTCAAAGTTGGTAGACCCATTGCTTTTAGTCTCTCCTCATATTTACCTGGTTGTATTTACCTAGTTGTATTTTGCGGGAAGGGGAGCTACGCTCGTGGTGTCCCGCCTTTGTATCTCGCAGTGTCTAGTTTGCTCTTAAACTCATGAATGGTTTTTGCGCACATTATTTCCTTGTCCAGTTTGTTCTAAGTGTCTACCACTCTATGTGGAAAACTGTTTTTCTTCAGATCTCTTCTGTAGCTATGTTTTTTATTTTCTTTCCATGTCCTCTTGTGCTTCTCCTGTCACAGTTTAACAAGTCCTCTCTATCAAGTATTTCTGTGCCTTTGGTTTATCTGCCAGGCTGGGGCTCAATTTGATTGCTGCCCTTTGTATTCTCTCAGTCTTGTATCCTTTACTCTGTTTGGGGACCATACTACTGATGCATATTCAAGTCTTGGACATTCAGGGTTTTAATGAGTCTTTTCATCATCTCTTCATCCATATAATGAAATGTCACTTTAATCTTCTGCAGTAGTCCAAATGTCTTTCATAATCCTGCCGATATGTCTTTCAGGTGACGGGTTGTCTTTTATCAACACACCCAAGCCTTTCTCCTCTTTTTCTTTTGTAATGTGTTTGCTTTCCAAGGAATAGTGTAAGAATGGCCTTTTGCCACTATTTCCCATTTTCAGTACTATGCATTTTCTGTTACTGAACCTCATTTCCCATTCTTGGCTCTATGCAAAAATAATATCTAGATCTTTTTTAGATATTCTACCATCTTCCTCTTTTTTTCTCTATTCTCATTATTTTTTTCTATCATCAGCAAACAAATTGGCATAGTTTATTGTTCCTTCCATCATGTCATTAACACAGACAAGAAATATTATTGGTGCAAGCACTGAACCTTGTGGAACTCCACTCATTACTGCTCTCCAGCTTGACATCTTGTCCTTTACTACTGTCCTCATGTATCTTTCCTTCAAAAAGTCTTTAATCCATTCTGATAGTTTGCCTCTCACTCCTCTAACATGCTCCAATTTTCACATAAATTGACTGTGAGGTACTTTATTAAATGCTTTCTCTAGGTCCAGGTACGTGCAGTCACCCAGTCCTCTCTCTCTTGCAGCACATCACTCTCAAGTAAAAGCTTGAAATTTTTTTTAACACGCATGACCTTCCAGATCCGAAACCAGACTGATGTCTATCAGAATGTTATCTTTTCAAGATATTTGGTCCATCAATCTTTCACAATCCTTTCACGTAATTTCACTATTGTGCTGTGGGACTGCTACCCTGTTACTCGCTGAAAGATGTAGGGAGGGGAGAGCAATAAACAGATGTCAGCTACACATGTGAAAAAGTTTAAGAAATATGGCTGAAGTTGCGAGATCTTGGGCCTAGTCAAGAGATTGAGTGTCAACCCCTCAAGGCTGCACCTCCATCTAGAGGTGAGGGGGTTGACAGGTTCTGCAAGATGGCAGAATTGTGACATGCTGGTCTCTCTCAATAAAACATTGAGAGTACTAACAGGATACACCAAAACCACCTCAATAGGACATGTACACAAACAACTAAAATCCTCCACATAGGATATCACATGAAAAGGATAAGTTCATAGTATGCTAACACCTCTCCCCTACTCACCAATCTGATTTGATCACATAAGCACTACCAACTGTTAAAAAAAAAACTTACTACTCAAATTTATATAGCAACCTGTCTCATGTATCACACAACACATCCACACAAAAACACATTCACACTGAGATCATTGAATAAGCTCTTTGAGACAGATCACCAAACTCGATAAATCTCCAACACCCTCTAGACGTCAGACTCAGAGAAAAATGCATCCTGGGAAAAATAAGAACTACATTGGCATGCTTGCATTGAGGACACCTTCCAGCTCCAAAACAGTGTGAGCACAGAATAGACCTGGTTACAGTATCAAGCTCTCCTTGATACAATCACCACATGAAGACACGGAGCACTTCATCTTACTCTGCTCCACACTAACAATCCTCAGACAGCAGCACAATATTTCTTCCCTGAGTGACCTATGGGTTCACCCAGTGGCCATTACCAGTTATCTGGGAGCCATGGGTCTCTAATGGGAGGGACCTAAGGCGGTGGATTGATTGATTGATCTCTACTCTTTACATATCCAATTTGAGATCCCATTTGGCCCTGAGAACTTCCTCACTTCTAGTTTCTCAAGTAGTTTGAACATTTCCTGTACTTCTGCTGTTATGTTGTTTATAGTATCTTCCTCATCCTCACACTTTTCTTATAAGGAGTACAGAAAAAACTCCCCCTTTATCTAGCAAGAACCACACTAGCATGATTGTGCTCAGGACACCATCCAGTATTGGAATAGTACCAACACAGAATAGGCCTGGTCACAGATTCAACATAGCCCAGATGCAACCACCACACACAAGATTCTGAACACCTAATACTACAATGGCCTACATTGCCCACTCGAACATCAATATTTCCATCGAGTTTGGTTTTGGCAGTACAAATTTTATCTGGTCCTTTCTCCATTAGATAGTCATTTATTTCTAATTTTTCTGATATCAGGCTGTATTTATGTAGGCTGTTTCTAATATGTATGTATATATATATATATATATATATATATATATATATATATATATATATATATTTATATATATATATATTTTTTTTTTTTTCCTCCCATTCCTTCTCTGGATTTAATTCTAGGAACCATCAAATCTTCTGATCTGTCACTCTCCAATAAAACTGTCCTTTCCTGTTCATTTCTTATTTTATTTTTTTTCCTTATCCTCATCCACTTTTCTTGTTTTCTCTCATTCTCCTTACCCAAACATTCTTGAATTTGTCTAGATGTGCTAATTTCATTGTCTCATTAATACATTCGCCATGTTTTGTGATTTGAATTTTACTTTGTATGTTTTGCACCTGCTTTGTATGTCCTGCACCTGCTTTTACATATCCAACTTGACTACTTAAATTTTTTTCATATATGTTTCCCTCATTGTCCATCATTACTTGCAGTATTTCTTTTGGTTTCTGCCTTTCCTTTATTTTTCTTTTGTTATTAGTAAATGTTCCTCTTTCCATCCTATCATTTTTGTTTTTCTATTAGTTCTCTTATTGATGGTTCTGTACTCTTTAGTACCCTTATCAACTCCACATCTTCCTTTTCTTTATGTTGTTATATAAGTTTTCTAAACCAGACTTGGTTTAGATTTTAATTTTAACTACAGTCCTCCAACTTAATTTTCTGTTCTTTCAAGTAAAGGCCTTGGGGGATTAAAAAGTGTTATGAGAAATAGACATCTGGGAATGTATGCAAAGAGGAGTATGAAAGAGTGATTGTGCTGATGGTATTGTATGGGACAGAGACTTGGAATTTAAGAGAGGCAGAGAGGAAAAGTTTAAATTTGTTTGAAATGAAATGTCTGAGAAGTATGGTAGGGGCTACTAGGTTGGATAGAGTGAGAAATGAGAAGGTGAGGAAAGAAGGAGTGGAAAAGAGGGCAGATAAGGCTGAAGAAAGATTATTGGGATGGTTTGGACACCTGGAAAGAATGAGTGATGAAAGATTAGTAAAAGAGATGTGGAAGGTGGAGGTGGAGGGAGTGTGAACTTGAGGGGATGAGCAAGAAAGACATGAATGGAATGGTAATTAATCTTATCTTTAGTTTATTAGATTACATAACTCATCAATGAATATTTTGCAATCACCATTTTGTTCTTGTTCATCGTCAGTATCCAACTCACTATTTCCTTGATCTGCTGTCACCATATTTTAACTTATATGATGATGCCTATGTAAGCATCATGAGCTGCAAGTGGGGTATTCATGGATGCCGGTGTTGGCTTACTGATTATATTTATTTTGTAGTTGTAGCTAAGTGAATCCCGTGTTCTGTGAACAGGCTTGATCACTTTTTCTGTGATGTTATATTTATTCAGGGTGAAAGAGAACAAGTATAACAGCAGTAACTTTATATTTTGTAATGCACATATTGTGATGCATCATTGTACATCAGGCAACCTGATGTGCATGTGAATATTTGACTTGTATTGAAGAAGTTAGAATTATGTTCCAGTTTATGGCCTTACTTTCCAGTGTATCAATTTCCACCATTTTCATATTAAATACACTAAGTCAGTTTATTACTTATTGACCAAGACTCCATGTTTTTCTTTTAAAATTCTCTAATTACTAATCGGAACTAGGTAGTTTTCCTTGACTTCAGAATTGGGTCATAGATACATTCTCTCCATCTGTGTGTGTGTTACTGATTTGAGAGGGTTAGTCGAGGCCTTTTTAATTCTCTTAACAAGGTGATGTATTTCACAGTTTTATGTTGTAATTGGTATTACATATTTCTTATTCTGAGTAGCTTACACCAACATAGGGGGGGCTGTTGCTGGATACATTGAGGGACTCGGGTCTCATGATTGAGTATTACAGGTAATCCCAGATTAGTCTTGATCAATCTAAACCCTGTTTTATCCATAGTTATAATATCATGTAGGATTTATTAGAGCAAAAAAAAAAATGCAAAGTATGTTAATGTGTTAAAGACTTCACATTTTCTCTGAAACCACCGTATTTTATTTATTTATTTATTTTTTGAGTCATACTTGTACAGCCACATTTTTTTTGTGAATAATTCTTTTATTTTTTCTCTGTATTAAAGAAATTGCATTCTTGGGTCAAGCCTATTCAACAAAGTGGTATCCTTTGTAGATTTTTATTTGGTCAAGGTCAAATTGTTATGTTCAGCAGAAGGCTAGAAGACATATAAATCCTTCAGCTGAAGCCTTGGAGCTCTGAGATATCCGGAAAAAAAAATCTGTTATTAGTGAGAATAAAATTGTATGATGAAGGGAATCTGTATATAATGTATATTGAATTTTCTTGTTATCATGGAAATTTATGATAAGTTGTATTTGAATAGTACTGCATTTGTTTTTTCTAAATTTGTGAGTGTTTATGATTGTGTTATCTATAGAAGATATAAGGTGCCTGGTATAAGAATGTTACAGTTCCACAGCCCATCAAAAGCTGAGTAATCGTACCCCAAGATAACCAGCTGTCAGAAATATAAATTAAGATATTGTATTTTACCAAAGCTACACTTGAACATAGGCTAATTTTACTTTAAGGGTAGTGAAGATTTTAAGATTTAGAGCTGTTCATACCACCTGAATCAAAGTTCCTGATTAAGAATCATATAAATTTTATAGGATAATTATTTTATTAGTTATATATCTAGTTTTGGACTCGAAAACCAGTGCTCATTTATGTATTATATATTTTTTCTATTTATCTGAAGTTACAGTTATACATAATGCTAATCTTTCTGTTTTTGGTGTTGAGATATTGTACTGTCAATTCATTACTATTGCAGTACAAAGTATTACAGTACAAGCATTTATAATTCCCAAAATGTAGAAAATATTAACTTAGTTCTGCAGAGTAACCTATACTCCTTTAAGAATATATATATATATATATATATATATATATATATATATATATATATATATATATATATATATATATATATATAATTGTGTATTTGTGTGCGTATGTGTGCATATTTACCTAATTGTAGTATACAGGAAAGAAGCAATGCTTTTTGGATCACATCTGCTACTCTCCACTTTGTCATACCTCACTTCAAATTCATGTGGAGAATAGCGTTTGAGAAGAAGTATTTCAGTAGTAGGTTGGAATTTTAGAGGATGGATAGAAAGAGAAATGTGGAGGTGAGGTGGTTGATGAGGGTAGAAAGAGAGTTGGGAGATAGGGTTGATCAAAGAGGGCTGAGATGGTTTGTGCAAATGGGTATAAACTGGACAAATTTATATCTAAGAAGGAAATAGGCCAAAATTGGTTTACTAATAGGGTGGTCAATGAATGGAATAAACTTAGTAACCATGTAGTAAGTGCTGAAACTAGCAGTTGTTTTAAAAAGCGATTAGACAACTTTATGGATGGGGATGACAGGTGGTGATGGATACGGAGCTGCCTAGTGTATGCCTTATGGTCTCTTGCAGTCTCTTTTATTCTTATGTTCTTATGTTAAAGAGTGTGGAAAGCAGAAGTAGATGGATGGAATTTAAGAAGACCAAGACTGAGGTGGATGGACAGGGTGGGGGAGGTGTTGGATGTAAGAAGAATGTCTTCGGAGTGAGGAAAAGAGAGTGCAGAGGATGGGAGTGACTGAAGAGTGGCTGTAAACGGATTAGGAAATGATGCAACCTGAAGGGGTTATGTCTTGTTTGCCCTCTTTATTTCTCTAGTGGATGATAGGTAGGGGGTTGCTAAGTGGTAATGTGGTTGGGGTAAACCAACTCTAGCTGTTGGGTCCTGCTGCGGAGGTGCTATCTTGCTGTATTGGCTCTGACCTGAGCTGTAATGTGCCGGGATACAGGGACCCATGAGGAGCTAAGCTGGGAGGGACAAAAAATGCATTTTTAGACGAGTTTGGGATGTGTGTACAATAGGTGTGTTCTTTGATTTAGCTACCCTCCTTATAAGGGGGAAAGGGCCTTGCAGTATTATGTATGTATGTATGCATGTCTGTATGTATGAGTGTGTGTATATATATGTGTATATATATATATATACTGTATATATATGTGTATATATATATATATATACTGTATATACATTATATATATATATATATATATATATATATATACTTTATATATATTTGTATATATATATATATATATATATATATATATATATATATACTGTATATACATTATATATATTTATATATGTGTATATATAAATATATATATATGTATATATATTTATATATGTATATATGTATATATATATATATATATATATATAATATTTATAGATATATATATATATACAAACTATATATACTTATATATATATATATATATATATATATATATATGAATATGAATAAATATTTTTATTTTACCTATGTGACCAAAATATAGGATAGTTTAGCTGTCCAACCACTCAAATTTCATCACTGTACAGCATATAAGACTGAGTTTAGGGTTTCATAATTTTGAAAATGTTGAGCACTTGTACTATGGGTTTTTACCTTGTGGCTTTGTCATATTCTTGCACCAGACAGCTCATCTACTGTATATGTTTGCGATCTAATACCCTTCTTGATTATAGTAAAACCATCATCAGCAGATCTGTTGAGGTTGTGTAGATTTTATAAACTGGCTTTTTATGCCAAAACATTTTGTAATGATACAGTAGGGCACAACAAGGTTGGTGAAATTTATACTGGTAATAGAAATAAGGTTAGTGAATAGATGTCACCACCCACAAACTGAACACGAAAGAATTTTTTGTAAAGGTATCTGGTACAAATGATTTTTTGAAGGAACAAGTAATGTTTTCATTATCCTTTGGTATACACCAGGTTAAATGATAGAGCATGTTAGAGCGCATTTGCTGTCATTTATTTATTATTATTTTTTTACAATAAATGTAATGGGAAAGACAGGTCCCCATTTTCTTATTATTAACCCTGAACAGGGAACATCCAAATTTATGATTTTGCATGGAAGTTGTACCACTTCTGGCATGCCCACTTTACTCTATAACTTGGAGCACTTCTTCCCATAAACCTTTGGTTTTCATTGTTTCTAAAAGTGGGTGTGCCAGAAATGGTACAACTTCTATGCAAAATCATAAATTTGGATGTTCCCTGTTTAGGGTTAATGTCATCATCATCATCATCATCATCATCATCATCATCATCATCATCATCATCATCATCATCATCATCATCATCATCATCATCATCATCATCATCACCACCACCACCACCACCACCACCACCACCACCATCATTATGATTATCAGTATTATAATTTTCATTATTATTATTATTATTATCAATTCATATCTCTTACCAGGGTAAAGAAGGTTTTGGTAAGTTATCAGAAATTTAATTTCGGGCCTTGGATCAATTGAACTCCAGGAATTACCTGAGAAGGATTTCGACATAAGTAAAATTTTAGTTTAGCTAAGTTATGGGAGAATTGTGGGATATATTCAAATGCGAAATGTTGAAAGCTGCCAAGACGTGCATTGAAAAATGTCTTATGTTGAGGAGTGGAGTGGCGTCTCGTGAGACACTAAAATATACAGAAGCATCATGGTAGATTGGCTGGGGACCTGGGTCATTAAATAACTCTGAAATGGTGGATTAGAGGAGCAAGGAGAGGTGTGTTGGGGGATCTGTTGAAGATATCGAAGGCCTTCTACGTGCTAATTATCTTGCACTTGCTTACCAAACCCAGAAGTTACCCCACTTTTAAAGTTGTGACCCAGCTGGCCACCATCTGAACAGGTGACGGGAAACGGGTGTCATTCACTGGTGGATGTAGAGCTCGCTGGGTTGGGTACAGATCAGTTGTACATGGCTGTTCTTTGGAACGGCCAGCTTACCTTAGCAGGTGTTTGGGTACGGTTGTTGGACCTCTGATAGATGAAAGTCTGTTCTCACTGGTCGAGGTTTGAGAGGCCTTAAATTGAAGAGTGGAAAGGTTTGAGGCATCTGTAATCTCAACGCGAAGGAGACGAAAGCCAGAGGTGGGGCTACTATTCGTGGATTGCTTGTAGTGCTACCTGCTGTTTGTCAGTCCATTACCATTCATTCTAACTGGAATAGGGTCTGGTCGTCCCTATCTGGAAAGGGAAAGAGCCTACAGGACTGCAATAATAACCATCGTACTACGTTGCTCGATGTGCAGGCCTTACCAAATGGCCTAGCAAATCTAGGGCACTCAAAGTAGGTCAGGTATTCTAGTTGATGAAAGTACCAGATGAAGACGTCGACGTAAAAAAACTGTTCTGGTATAGTTTTTGCTCTTTGATTCCGTTTTCTATCACAAAATTTGTTCACTGAAGGAGAACGACATCCGTAGACTTATGTTTGGTTTCGACCTCGTCATAGGTCGCGTGGGATCTGTTCGAACTAAGCGGCTGCCTTGCCATAGCAGTTCGAGTGCATCGTAGCTAAGCATCTGGGATAAGCGTTATATACTGTCAGTGTGACAGCATAAAGCATGTCGACAGGAGACTTATCCGTCCGAATATAATATATATATATATATATATATATATATAAAATATATATACCGTATATATATCTATATATATATATATATATATATAATATATACAGTATATATATATATATTATATATATTATATACAGTATATATATATATATATTATATATATTATATATATATATATATATATATCTATATATATATATATATATATATATATATATATATATATATATATATATATATATATATATATATATATATATATGGACAACACACACACACATACAAGGAGGAGTTGAATACACAGAGGAAATAGAAATGGCAGAAATTATGAACAAACATTTTAAATCGGTGTTTACGAGGGAGAACATACAACCTAGAGATATCGAGTGGGAGGAGAAAGTCCCCCCTATGAAAGAGATAGAAGTAACAAGGAATGAAATAACGAATCACTTGAGTAATCTCGATGTCAGAAAATCGCATGGACCAGATGAAATTGCAAACTGGATTTTGAGAGAATGCAGGAATGAATTAACAGACAAAATATATAGCCTAAGTAGTTCATTGGAAGAAGGAAAAGTTCAGAAGATTGGAAAAGAGGAAATATAGTGCCAGTATATAAAGGGGAAAACAAGGAAGTCCCTGCTATCTATAGACCGGTCTCTTACAAGTATGATAGCTAAAATTTGTGAAAGAATGATCACAATTAGATGGGTAAGGCATTTGGGAAAAAAGAAGGTACTAAATCCAAGGCAATTTGGATTTAGACAAGGACGATCATGCGTCACAAACTTAATGTGTTTCGATTAAAGGCTAATAGATATAATACAAGAGATGGATGGGCTGATTGTGCATTTCTAGACCTGAAAAAAAGCTTTTGATAAGGTGCCACATAAGCTGCTAAAGAAATTAGATACTGCAGGAGGAATACAGGGCAAACTGCTGAAGTGGATGGAAGACTTCTTGCATGAAATAAAAAAAATGAGAGTGGTGATAAGAGGCATACACTAATAGGGATGAAGTGATTAGTGGAGTTCCACAAGGAACAGTTCTGGCCCCAATAATGTTTGCTATAATTACTAGTGATATGGATGAAGGAATTGAAAGTTATATGAGCTTTTTTGCGGATGCAAATTGTTGAAAAAAGTGAACACTGAAAAATGTTAAGAACCGATGAAATGTTTTATTTGTTTGTTTGTTGTCTGTTTATTTAATATTAGCTTGATTTTCATATATTATTATTTATATGCGGCCTTGCTGTGGATGTGCTGTGACTAGCGACACTGCCTCTGACCCAGGGCAGTGGACAAAGTGCAGAGATGACCCGTCATCCAGGAGGTGCTAAGTTAAGAGGGAGTGTGGAGGGGAGTGGAGTGTATTTAGGGATGGAATGGGTGGGAATAATTTTATGCCTTTTTCTTTTTGGCTACCTCCCTTGAAAGGGGAAAAAAGCCTTGGTATATATATGTAGTATTTATATGTAAATTTATTATCATTTACTATTTACCTGTTTATTATTTAACTATACCTATGCATTTATTTATTTTATCAATTATTATTTATATGTTCATATTTTTTATCTTAATCTATTTATCTATTCATTTATTTTTATTATTATTATATTTTTTTTCGCATCCGACCTAGTTATGGACCAAAAGGTCTCCTGTCGGCATGCTCCACCTTTGTAATCCTTTGAAGATTGTAAGTCGCTGTAGAGTGATCTCAATAAAGTATGGGAATGAAGTAGGAAATGGGAGATGGAATTCAATATTAAGAAGTGTAGTATAATGAAATTTGGAAAAAGAAAAAGAAATAGTAGGGGGTCATATAAATTGGGAGAGGAAGAAATTAAAAAAGTAGGAAATGAGAAGGACCTGGAGTCGTTATTATGAATAATATGTCCCCTGAGAAACATATAAACAACATTTTTGGAGAAACTTATAATATAATAGGAACAATCAAAGTGGCATTTACATACCTGGACAAAGAAATGGTGAAGAAAATACTGGTCACTTTGATAAAACCAAGATTGGAGTATGCAGCGACGACGTGGTCACTAAGTACAAAAAATACATAACAAAACTTGAAAGAATACAAAGAGCAATTACGTAATTAACACCAACACTCACAGAACTATCATATGAAGAGAGACTAGCAAAACTTGAGCTACAGACATTAGAGGAAAGAAGAGAGAGAGGAGATTTAATAAATCTTTATAGAATCATGAAAGGCATAAAAACTTTTGATAGAGAGGATCTAATAAAATGGAATAGTGAAGATACAAGAGGACACGGAAAGAAAATCAAGAAAGATAGTTATAGAAGAGACCTAAAAAAGAACAGTTCTCCTCACAGGGTAATAGATGTTTGGAACAAGTTAGATGAGAAAGTGGTGTGTGAAAAAAAAAAGTCTAGATAAAACGAGATATGAAGACGGGACACCACAAGCATAGCTCCCCTTCCGGTAAAATACAACTAGGTAAATGTATATATATATATATATATATATATATATATATATATATATATATATATATATATATATATATATATATATATCTTTGAGGCATTGTGACAGGTTGGTGAAGGTGGGTGAGGAAGACATAAATCAGAGTCCAAGTTTATTTCTGACTAGTTTCGCACAAATAGGCTTCTTCAGAGAAATAATGTAATAAGGTGACATCAAATGGACAAAATCCACCGCAGCCATAGCAACAGCAACTAGGACATTACGCCACCGGAGCAAAGACCCCTCAATAACGGACACCAGGACAACTAGGACATTACGCCACCGGAACGAAGACCCCCAATTAACGGACAACAGGACAACTAGGACATTACGCCACCGGAACAAAGACCCCTTAATAACGGACAATAGGACAAAATCCCCAATATACAGAGGCGATCCTGGGTGAGCTCTCCGAAGCTCCTCAGTGCCCCATATATATGTTCGCATTATTTTCTCCTTATTACATTATTTCTCTGAAGAAGCCTATTTGTGCGAAACTAGTCAGGAATAAACTTGGACTCTGATTTATGTCTTCCTCACCCACCTTCACCAACATATATATATATATATATATATATACGTATATATATTTATATACATGTACGTTTATTTATATATATATATATATATATATCTATATATATACATATATGCATAAATATATGTATATATATATGCATAAATATATGTATATATATATACATATATATATGTATATATATATATATATATAGATATATATATATATATATTTACATATATCTTCCTTAGTGAGGAAACTTGAAAATATTAAGAAGAAAATTAATAATTGTGAAAACGCTGTGGTGTTCAAGTGTGTATGAAAGAAAACCTGCGCCCTAAATATATATATATTTATATATATAGATATATATATATATATATATATATATGTATATATATATATATGTATATATATACATATATATATATACATACATGTAAATATATATGTACATATAAATATATATACATATATATATGTATATATATATACATATATATATATACATATATATATATATATACATACAATATATATGTATATATGTACAGTATATATACATATACATACATACATATACCAAAGGCTTTTTCCCCTTACAAGGGTGGTAGCCAAAAAAACAAAGGCATAGAAACCACTCCAACCCCTTCCATCCCCTACCTACTCCACTCTACCCCCCTACCCTCTTCCCTCCCTCTTATCTTGGAACCTCCTGGATGATGGGTCATCCCTGCATCTTCTCCACTGCCCTGGGTCAGAAGCAGTGTTGCAAGACACAACACATCCACAGCAAGGCCGTTTCATTAAATCGGCGATTCCCTCTCTCCGTCCCCTCATGCAGAAAAGGAGAAAACGAGTAGAAATCCCTTTGGGCTGCGTCAATTTATTTCTCATACATGCTCTCTCATCCCCCACCCCCACCCACTCCCCCACATATATCACAGCATCATCCATACGCAACCATTCTCCATTTACCCCTATCTTCTGTCCATGTTGTACTTTTGTGTTATGCTTTGTGATCAAGACACTAAGGGTCGAAACGTTAAGGCAGTAAAATTCTTCCATTATTCCTCGTATATTTTCTCCGCCTTTAGTTACACACACACACACACACACACACACACACACACTTTCAACGAACGGACGGCTTGACGAACGCTCTGAAGAAAAGTGCAGATTGTGGATACCAACGCAAAGAGAAGTGCCTTTTTGTATTTGCAGGGGGGGGGGAAATTGCTCGTGAGGCAGTAGGTAAGTAGGAAAAGAGGAGAAGGGGAGGGATTACTGGGGAAATGGAAGGTAATGAGGATGTGGAGTAGACTTTGACCAGGCAGACAAGCGTAAGGTCAACAAAAGACCACCGGATGACGAAATGGCAAATAAAAATGTAAAGATTAGAAGTATAGAGAGGAGCAATACAGAAGAAAGTGACGAGAATATGTTCCAGGGATTTAAAGAGGGTGGGGGGGACACAACCCCCCCCCGACTGATAAGACTAGAGGAGAGAGTTGATAAGGTGATCGAGGACTTGGAACGTAAGTTAGGTAAGGTAGACTCCATCTTCCAGAGAATTGAAAGATTGGAACAACTAGAGAAGGCTAACAGAAACTTAACTGAAGAAGTAGAGGACCTAAAAAGACAGTTAGGAAATGTAAAGGAGGAGAATGAGAAATTGAAGAAGAATAGTAATGAAAACAGAGAGAAAATAGCTACAGAAGCTAAAAATTGGAGAATAACTCAAGAAGGGAATAAGGTTTCATTCACTGACATAGTCAAACAGCAATTGAAAGAACATAATGAAGACTCAGTTATTAAAGTGATGAGACAGAAGGAGAATATAGTAAGAGAATTAGCTGACAAAAAGAAATGTATAATTATATTAGGAATGGAAGAGAAACATAACCCAGATAGAACCGCAAGAATCAAGGAGGAAAATGAAAGGGTAAGCAGTTTATTAAAATTAGTCCAGGAAGATGAACCAGAAATTATAAAGGAAATTGAGGAAAAATTCAGACTCGGAAAATATAGTACAGATAAGACCAGACCAATTAAGATTAAATTCAGGTCACAAACAACGGCAGAGAAAATTCTATCCAAGACAGGGAAACTAGCAACAAATGATCAATATAAAAAGGTATGGATAAAAAGAGAAATGAATAAGGAGGAAAGAGAGGCAGAAAAGCAGAAAAGAATTGAAGCTAAGGCAAAAAACGAGGAAAGAACGGAGTCAGAGAAAGAGAGATTCTATTGGAGAGTAGTGAACATGAAAATAAAGCAGTTCGACATACTAAAGAAAAACATAAGGGAAACAGAGAACACAATGGAAGTGGCAGAAAACTAAGAGTGTCTTACACAAATATAGATGGATTGATAACAGGATTGAATGAACTGAATGATTATTTGAAAGAAAAAGAACCGGACATAATGGGAATTGTAGAAACAAAATTAAAAGGCCCACTACCACCCAACAGTGTAGGACATGATACATACAATTATTGGATTAGAAACAGAGAGAAAAAACAAGGGGGTGGAGTTATGTTCCTGACAAAGAAGGATATAAACGTGAAAGGTGTCATATATGGAAAGAATACAGTAGAGATGATTATGATAGAAGTGGAAGACCGAGATAAGAAGAGCAGAAAATTTGTGATCAATTATGTGCCTCCGAAAACAGCCTCATGGGAGGAGAGTGAACATAAAAGTATGTTAGAGGACACAAAGATAGCATTAACTAAAATAATGGAAGACGGAGGAAGAATAGTTATGATGGGCGACTTTAATTGCAAAGAAATCTGCTGGGAAGAAATGACAGTAAAGAGTGGTGATGACTCATGGGGAAATGCTCTACTTGAGATGATTACTGACCATTCAATGACACAATGGATACAAGAGAACACTAGGTATAGAAATGAAGAAGAACCATCGAGGCTAGACTTAATAATTACATCTGAACCTAGAATAGTGGACAAGATTGAATATAAAACACCAATAGGTAAAAGTGACCACATATTGATTGAACTGGAACTTAATGAAGAAAAATATATGAAAAGAAATGAACAATATAGAAAAGGAAGAATGATGTATGAAAAAACAAACTTTGATAAAATAAGAGAATTCTTCCAACAAGAAAACTGGGAAGAAATATACAAAGAAGAAACATCAGTGGAAGAGAAATGGAATATTTTGACAAAAATTTACAAAGAAGGAGTGGAAAAGTATGTCCCAAGACAAAAACAAGAAAAAGAATATGTAAAATGCTGGTACAACAAAAGTTGTAGGGAGTTAAAAGACAAAAGAGACAAAGCCTGGACCGGATGGAAAAAAGACAGAAGACCTGAAAAATGGAAAATATATACTGGTTATAGAAATGAATATGTACAAAAGTGCAGAGAGGAAAAAAGAAAATATGAAAAAGATGTTATAGAAAAGTGTAAAGATCAACCAAAACTATTCTACAGATTTGTAAACAATAAACTGAAAAACAAACAAGACTTGGAGAAATTAAGACAAGGAGGAGTTGAATACACTGAGGAAATGGAAATGGCAGAAATTATGAACAAACATTTTAAATCAGTGTTTACAAGGGAAAATATACAACCTGAAGAGATTGAGTGGAAGGAAAAAGTCCCCCCTATGGAAGAAATAGAAGTAACAAAGAATGAAATATTGACACACTTGGGTAATTTTGATGTCAGAAAATCGCATGGGCCAGATGAAATAGCAAACTGGATTCTGAAAGAATGTAGGAATGAACTGGCAGACAAAATACATAGCATAATAAGCAGTTCCTTAAAAGAAGGAAAAGTTCCAGAAGATTGGAAAAAAGCAAATATAGTACCTATATATAAAGGAGGAAATAAAGAAGAACCTACCAACTATAGACCAGTCTCTCTAACAAGTACAATAGCAAAAATATGTGAAAGAATTATCAAAAGTAGATGGGTAAAATACTTGGAAAAAAACAACGTACTAAATCCAAGGCAATTTGGATTCAGACAAGGACGATCATGCGTCACCAATTTAATATGTTTCTATTCAAGACTAATAGATATAATACAAGAAAGAGATGGATGGGCTGATTGTGCATTTCTAGACCTAAAAAAAGCTTTTGACAAAGTACCACATAAGAAGTTGCTTAAGAAATTAGAATATGAAGGAGGAATACAAGGTAAATTGCTAAATTGGATGGAAGACTTTTTGCAAGAAAGAAAAATGAGAGTAGTGATAAGAGATCAGCACTCAAAATGGAATGAAGTAATAAGCGGTGTCCCGCAGGGAACAGTTCTGGCCCCAATAATGTTTGCTATATATATTAATGATATGGATGAAGGAATTGAAAGCTATATGAGCTTCTTTGCAGATGATGCAAAATTACTGAAAAGAGTGAAAACTGAAGAGGATTGTGAATCACTACAGAGAGATCTAAATAAAGTACAAGAATGGAGTAGGAAGTGGGAGATGGAGTTCAATACAAAAAAGTGTAGTATAATGGAATTTGGAAAAAGCAAAAACAGAATAACAGGATCATATAATTTGGGAGAAGAAGGAATAAAAAGAGTAGAAAATGAGAGGGACCTGGGAGTCATTGTTATGAATAATATGTCACCTGAGAAACATATAAATAAGATTTTTGGAGAAACTTATAATTTAATAAGAACAATCAAAGTGGCATTTACATACCTGGATGAAGAAATGGTGAGGAAAATCCTAATCACCCTGATAAGACCAAGATTGGAATATGCAGCAACGATATGGTCACCAAGTACAAAAAAATGTATAAAAAAACTTGAAAGAATACAAAGAGCAATTACTAAACTGGCACCAACACTCTCAAAACTATCATATGAAGAGAGACTACAAAAACTTAAACTACAGACACTAGAGCAAAGAAGAGAGAGAGGAGATTTGATAGCTATTTACAGAATCATGAAAGGCATAGAAATTACTGATAGAGAGAATCTGATAAAATGGGATGACAGAAATACAAGAGGACACGGAAAGAAAATAAAAAAAGACAACTATAGAAGAGATTTGAAAAAGAACAGCTTTCCTCACAGAGCAATAGACAGTTGGAACAAGTTAGATGAGAAAGTGGTGTGTGCAAAAACAATACATGAATTTAAAAATAGTTTAGATAAAATGAGATATGAAGACGGGACCTCACGAGCATAGCTCCCCTTCCCGTAAAATACAACTAGGTACAACTAGGTAAATACACACACACACACACACACACACACACACACACACTTCAACGAACCAGAACATAATTGGAATTGTAGAAACAAAATTAAAAGGTCCACTACCACCCAACAGTGTAGGACATGATTAGAAACAGAGTGAAAAAGGAAGGGGGTGGAGTTATATTCCTGACTAAGAAGGATATAAACGTGAATTGTGTCACATATGGAAAGAATACAGTAGAGATTATAATGATGGAAGTAGAAGATAGAGATAAGAAGAGCAGAAAGTTTGTGATAAATTATGTGCTCCCGAAAACAGCCTCATGGGAAGAGAGTGAACATAAAAGTATGTTAGAGGACACAAAGATAACATTAAACAAGATAATGGAAGAGGGAGGAAAAATAGTTATGATGGGCGACTTTAATTGCAAAGAAATCTGCTGGGAAGAAATGACAGTAAAGGGTGGAGACGGCTCATGGGGAAACGCTCTACTTGAGATGGTTACTGACCATACAATGACACAATGGAGACAGGAGAACACTAGGTATAGAAATGAAGAAGAGCCATCGAGACTAGACCTAATAATTACATCCGAACCTAGAATAGTGGACAAAATTGAATATAAAACACCAATAAGTAAAAGTGACCACATATTGATTGAACTGGAACTTAATGAAGAAAAATATATGAAAAGAAATGAACAATATAGAAAAGGAAGAATGATGTATGAAAAAACAAACTTTGATAAAATAAGAGAATTCTTTCAAAAGGAAAATTGGGAAGAAATATACAAAGAAGAAACAACAGTAGAAGAGAAATGGAATATTTTGACAAAAATTTACAAAAAAGGAGTGGAAAAGTATGTCCCAAGACAAAAACAAGAAAAAGAATATGTAAAATGCTGGTACAACAAAAGTTGTAGGGAGTTAAAAGACAAAAGAGACAAAGCCTGGACCAGATGGAAAAAAGACAGAAGACCTGAAAAATGGAAAATATATACCTGTTATAGAAATGAATATGTACAAACGTGCAGAGAGGAAAAGAGAAAATATGAAAAAGATATCATAGAAAAGTGTAAAGATCAACCAAAACTATTCTACAGATTTGTAAACAATAAACTGAAAAACAAACAAGACTTGGAGAAATTAAGACAAGAGGGAGTTGAATACACTGAAGAAATGGAAATGGCGGAAATTATGAACAAACATTTTAAATCAGTGTTCACAAGGGAGAACATACAACCTGAAGAGAATGAATGGAAAGAGAAAGTCCCCCCTAGGGAAGAAATAGAAGTAACAAAGAATGATATATCAACACACTTGAGTAATCTTGATATCAGAAAATCGTATGGGCCAGATGAAATAGCAAACTGGATACTGAAAGAATGCAGGAATGAACGGGCAGACAAAATACATAGCATACTAAATAGTTCCTTGAAAGAAGGAAAAGTTCCAGAAGATTGGAAAAAAGCAAATATAGTACCTATATATAAAGGAGGAAATAAAGAAGAACCTACCAACTATAGACCAGTCTCTCTAACAAGTACAATAGCAAAAATTTGTGAAAGAATGATCAAAAGTAGATGGGTAAAATATTAAAAAAAAAAAAAAAACAAAGTGTTAAATCCAAGGCAATTTGGATTCAGACAAGGACGATCATGCGTCACCAATTTAATATGTTTCTATTCAAGGCTAATAGATATAATACAAGAAAGAGATGGATGGGCGGACTGTGCATTTTTAGACCTAAAAAAAGCTTTTGACAAAGTACCACATAAGAAGTTGCTTAAGAAATTAGAAACTGAAGGAGGAATACAGGGCAAACTACTAAATTGGATGGAAGACTTTTTGCAAGAAAGAAAAATGAGAGTAGTGATAAGAAACCAGCACTCAAAATGGGATGAAGTAATAAGCGGTGTTCCGCAGGGAACAGTTCTGGCCCCAATAATGTTTGCTATATATATTAATGATATGGATGAAGGAATTGAAAGCTATATGAGCTTCTTTGCAGATGATGCAAAACTACTGAAAAGAGTGAAAACTGAAGAAGATTGTGAATCACTACAGAGAGATCTAAATAAAGTACAGGAATGGAGTAGGAAGTGGGAGATGGAGTTCAATACAAAAAAGTGTAGTATAATGGAATTTGGAAAAAGCAAAAACAGAATAACAAGAGCATATAAATTGGGAGAAGGAATAAAAAAAGTAGAAAATGAGAAGGACCTGGGAGTCATTGTTATGAATAATATGTCACCTGAGAAACATATAAATAAGATTTTTGGAGAAACTTATAATTTAATAAGAACAATCAAAGTGGCATTTACATACCTGGATGAAGAAATGGTGAAGAAAATCCTAATCACCCTGATAAGACCAAGATTGGAATATGCAGCAACGATATGGTCACCAAGTACAAAAAAATGTATAAAAAAAAATTGAAAGAATACAAAGAGCAATTACAAAATTGGCACCAACACTCTCAAAACTATCATATGAAGAGAGACTAGAAAAACTTGAACTACAGACACTAGAGCAAAGAAGAGAGAGAGGAGATTTGATAGCTATTTACAGAATCATGAAAGGCATAGAAATTACTGATAGAGAGAATCTGATAAAATGGGATGACAGAAATACTAGAGGACACGGAAAGAAAATAAAAAAAGACAGCTATAGAAGAGATTTGAAAAAGAACAGCTTTCCTCACAGAGTAATAGACAGTTGGAACAAGTTAGATGAGAAAGTGGTGTGTGCAAAAACAATACATGAATTTAAAAATAGTTTAGATAAAATGAGATATGAAGACGGGACACCACGAGCATAGCTCCCCTTCCCGTAAAATACAACTAGGTAAATACAACTAGGTAAATACACACACACACACACACACGAGTCCAACGCGTGATCACGAGTCCAACGCGTGATCACGAGTCCAACGCGTGATCCAAAGACCAAGGTGTGTATATATATATATATATATATATATATATATATATATATATATATATATATATATATATATTTACACACACACACGCACGAATGGGTCAACGTGTAGGCCCTATATGAGAGAGACTAAGAGAGGAAGAGAGAGAGAGAGAGAGAGAGAGAATTGAAAACAATTTTTTTTGAATGTACCTTCCCTGTTAGGTTTGTCTTCGCGGGATGGGATGCCTCTGGGCAGGCAATGGGCTATTTCTGGAACGTCATGACCATATAAGGTGTAGGCCTTTCTTCTTTGTCTCGGTGCGCCCAAAGCTCCTTCGTCACGCCAGATCTATCTTCGTGTCTTTGTCCCCTCTGTGAGGCACGGGAAAAAAGTAAATAAATAGATAAATAAGTAAATAAATAAATAAATAAATATTTGAATAAAATAAAATAAGATAAAATAGAATAAAATGAAATAAATACAAGTTTCTTTGGTGGTCGTCAAGTGGGAGGCATATCGTATAGATTCCGCAGGCCACCAAACATTTTGTTTCATCGTTGACGATATCTGTCTCTTCTAACGATGTTCGAGTGCTGAATCCAAATATGTTTTTCAGAAGTTCTCTGTTGCCCATGAAGTTTCTTGTTCCAGCATACACAAATGTCGTTACGCACATTTTTTTATGTACCAGTGTTCCATGCGACATCTGTAAAAAAAAAAGAAACACAAATGTTTTCATTTTTTTGAAATGCATGTATACACATTAGTTTGTAAACGTACATGTTTATATGCATATGTATCTACTGTGTAAAGGTGACAGTATATGCATAAGCATATACATTAGTATGTTAACCTATATTTGAATATGCGAAAACATACCTGCTATATCTATCTACCTACTACTTATCTACCTACCCACCTCCTACCTACTTACCTACCTACCTACCTACCTACCTACCTACCTACCTACCTACCTACCTACCTACCTACCTACCTTACTATCTACCTACCTACCTACCTATCTACCTACCTACCTACCCATCTACCTACCTACCTACCTACCTACCTACCTATCTACCTACCTACCTACCTACCTACCTACCTATCTACCTGCCTACCTACCTACTTACCTATCTATCTACCTACCTAACTACCCTTCTACCTCCCTACCTACCTACTTAGCCATCTACCTGCCTACTAACTTACCTACCTGCCTACCTACTTACCCACCTCAGTACCTATATATTTGTCTTCTTTTTCTGCACACACACACACACACACACACACACACACACACACACACACACACACACACACACACACACACACACACACACACACACACACACACACACACACACACACACACACACACACACACACACACACACACACACACACACACACACACACACACACACACACACACACATACACACACACACACACACATACATACACACACACACACATGCATGCACAAACACACACACACATGCACACACACACACACACACACACACATCAAAAACACACACACAACCACAACAAACACACCCATACACAACACACACACACACACACACATGCACACACACACACACACACACACACACACACACACACACATATATATACACACACACACACACACACACACACACACACACACACACACACACACACACACACACACACACACACATACACACACACACACACACATATATATATATATATATATATATATATATATATACATGTACATATATATACATATATATATATATATATATATATGTATATATATATATATATATGTGTGTGTGTGTGTGTGTGTGTGTGTGTGTGTGTGTGTGTGTATGCGCACGCGCGCGCATGTGTATGTGTATGTGTGTGTGTGCTTGCGTGTGAACAGATGTGCGTATGCCTTCCTACTCTCGTGCGCGTGCACATACACACGTGCATGATGGAGCTCACGACGTATATTCGCATCGACATCTTTAAACCATATGGCCGCGAGCGCTTGTGACAAGGACGACGTCAGTGAGAGTGCTACGTGGCCAAGAGTTCTCGGGCTTCCTGCAGAGAGCCAGAGCATCTGTCCAAAGCAGGTGTTCCCAAACTTTTCGCCTCATCGATCCCCTAGAAGTAAGGTTTAAGATTTTCTATAGACCCCCAAACTATTAATTCACGAATTTTATGTCATTTTATTATTATCATTATTGGTGTTGTTATTGTTATTAATGCTAGTAATATTATTATCATTATTATAGTCATCATTATCCTTATCATTTTTATTATTGTTATTATTATTATTATTATTATTATTATTATTATTATTATTATTATTATTATTATTATTATTATTATTATTATTATTATTATTATTATTATTATTATTATTATTATTATTATTATTATTATTATTATTATTATTATTTTATCATCATTATTCTTATTATTGCTATTATAATTTTAGTTATCAATGGTGTTATTAATATCATTTTGATCAGTTATAAAAGGGCTAAATGGCAACATTCATCAAGGCGACGGCGTTCCAATAATGATACAGACACTTTCACATATACATAAATATTAGTGTTTTAAAATGAATATTCATAACTTAAGAGTGATATTATATATTCTTTATTATATTACTATAAGTAATACTCAAGGCAATAATATTACACGAGCTCGTGATTTTCATTCACGATGTGGTTGTATGTGAGATTCTCCCTACATACACAGAATGGGGAGGATTTTCGACTCAGAGTGAAATGACATGGTTTTTCTTTAAGTTTAGATATTAGTCGGTTGATTATTCTCGCTCTTTCAGTACGGGAGGAGAACAGGATCACTTCATGCTAACCATTTAATTCTAAAGACTGCCTTTCCACCCCAGAGTAATTTACTGACCCCTTTCGACCCCCTAGCAATCTACTGACCCCCTTTCGACCCTATGGCTATTTGTCGACCCCTTGGATGGTCTCATCGACCCCCTAGCAATCTACTGACCCCCTTTCGACCCCTTGGCTATTTGTCGACCCCTTGGATGGTCTCATCGACCCCTGGGGGTCG
>NC_134779.1:32287031-32292031 GCF_046742065.1 Oratosquilla oratoria | reverse complement strand
CATATTTTTACATACACTACATCAATTAACATTAACAAGTTACCTGATGTTACAACTCATAACATATTTTTACATCAATTAACATTAACATTTTACCTGATGTACAGCTGATAAGATATTTTTTTTTCACCTGCTTAGTCTGGGATATTGAACACATATACTTTAGAAACTTTAGTGACTCCTCTACGGCCCAGAATCACGCATAATTCTCTTGATTAGTTTCTACTCATAAACAAATGCTTATACACTTTTAAATTCTACCATTCCTTCTTTCTGTCACTTTCTCTCCGTTTCTTCTTCACTGTCTTTCCTCCTAATTAGTTTTCTGTCTTATGTCTTTTGGTTACTGAATCTTGGCGACAAAAATCAATTCGATTAAATCTTCCTTCTGGAACGTGTGGCGATGGCTGATAAGCATATTTTTGGTCATTGTAAAGACAGAAGATCGTTGGGGATTACCCGGATATACATTTACCCAGTTTATACGTTAAGAAAGTGACAAAAGATTACAAAGGATTACAAAGGCGGAGCATGCCGACGGGAGACCTTTTGGTCCATAACTAGGTCGGATGCGACAAAAAAACACAGGTAAATAGTAAATAAAATTAAATTGACAGATAAATAATAATAAATGAAAATTAAACAAATAATAATAAACAAACAAATAAACAAATAATATAAAATAAATGGCAGGCATTACATCATCTTGCTTAGGTGTTTATCTAAACGAATTTTAAAGCTTCGAACTGAACTACATTGCACTGCCTCTGCAGGAAGTTTGTTCCATTCATTAACTACACGGTTGGCGTAGAGAGAGAGAGAGAGAGAGAAAAAAAAGGAGAGAAAGTAGGGACTGGTCTCCCATATTTTTTTTTTCTAGCCCGACTCCACGGCCTGACTGCCAAAATCGAGGTAAGCCAAGACAAACGACAGTTTTTCAAGTCCTTTGACCCGCGGATAGCCGGAGGATTCCCTTCAGCTGAAGAGAATCGTTTGGGGGGGAGAGAGTAGACGAAACAAGTTAGATAAGGTATTCTAAAGGTTAGATAAAACCCTCGATTCTTGGGAAGGTTCAGGAAAGAGAGAGAGAGAGAGAGAGAGAGAGAGAGAGAGAGAGAGAGAGAGAGAGAGAGAGAGAGAGAGAGAGAGAGAGAGAGAGAGAGAGAGAGAGAGAGAGAGAGAGAGAGAGAGAGAGAGAGAGAGAAACACAGAGATAGAGAGAGAGATAAATAGATTGATAGGTAGATAGATAGATAGGTAGATAGACAGGCAGACAGACAGACAGACAGACAGACAGACAGACAGACAGACAGACAGACAGACAGACAGACAGACAGACAGAGAGAAAGAGAGAGAGAGAGAGAGAGAAAGGATAATACTATTCTGTCCGTAATGACTAGCGCTTCTATTCTTGGCAGTATGGAACTAAAGGAGATAGTAGAACTTACAAGTAACCAATACATTTTTGAGTAACGAGAGAGAGAGAGAGAGAGAGAGAGAGAGAGAGAGAGAGAGAGAGAGAGAGAGAGAGAGAGAGAGAGAGAGAGAGAGAGAGAGAGAGAGAGAGAGAGGGAGAGAGCTATTACGAGTCCCCTACAGCCCATAAGCAACGTCCGATTCAAAGAATCAAATTGAAACGCGATTATTTTCCACACAAACGTCCAGATCATAGTCGTTTCCGATTTGATTAATTCATCTAATATTTGGTAAAAAAAAAAAAAAAAAAAAAAAAATCCAAAATTGTTACTCCAGATTTTTTTTTTTTTTTTTTTCGTCTTGAATGAATCTTCATGGAGCATTTCGAATCTTGACCGATTTCGATACACACTTGCCCAGGCTATCCAAACACTTTGGGGGCAAGGACTCTAGTAGCACCTCGCCTCAACTTCTACCTCCCCTTACAAGGGAGGTAGCCCGGTCAAAGCCACGTACTCCCTCCACTCCCCTCCACTCCCCTTCCCCCCACTCTCGTTCCTCATGGAACCAAGATGAGAGATTTTTATTTTTTATTTTTTTTTTACGAAAAATCGAAATACCTTCTGTTTTTTTTTTTTTTTTTTTTTACGAAAAATCGAAATACCTTCTGGTGATATTTCTTGCAAAGGAAGGGGACGTTTCGACCACGATTCAATATCGTCAGGCGATCTTATTCAGCTGAAGGCGAAGAAGACAAGAAGGCTTCACTCTGGCTCGCCTTGGGGCCGCTCCCCACGAGTGAATAAAATCGTTTTTCGACAGCCAGAAAAAAGCTATAAAGTGTCATCATCCAGTTTATGACTGGCCTTTTCACTCCTGTGATGTTTTTTGAGATGAATGGAATTGTTTGGCGCCAGCCAGAACTCAAAAGATTATTTTCGTCTTTACTTGTACGCGGGCTGAGGATGACCCAGCAACTGACTAAATACATCCTCTGTCGGTAGCCAGAATAAAATCATAAATTATCATTAGAAAAAAAATAAACTTAATTATTTCCAGACAAGAGATTTACTCTATTTTTCGAAGTAGAATATCTATACACTTTCTTCGTTGCATAGACGCGGTATTTTGCTGCAACAAATGTCTATCAATTCTATTATAGAATGAAAAAGACGGACCCAGCTTTGAACGAGACACAGATCGATCGCGACTCTCCACTGTAGAGAAAGATATGTACAAGTACTCATGGGAGGCTCTGAACATTTCATCCTCTCTCGCAGTCTTCCATTCGCTTAAGACTAGAGACCTTACAGAAATGCGTTTTAAGGCATTTCCCAGCAGTCCAGGTGCGTAATGGGGCAAATGTGGCGGCTTCGGCCGTAATCACGCGCCTCCTGACGTATGTTCCTCGTCTTCTTCTTCTCCCCGAAGTCGACAAGCGACTTCGAACGGGATCTGTTCTTCGTTCTTGTTTCTTCGGAGCGGCACTCCGCGGGCATTTTGCTTCTGTACGTTTTCTTTCATTTAATTTTAATTCTTCTTCATTTTGTAATATCATAATTTTTATCTTTTTTATTTTGTTTTATTCGGTCTTATTTAGCTTTGTTTTATTTTATTTTGTTTTGTTTTATGTATTTTTTTCTGTTGTTTGGGACACTAAAACGATGAGGTTTTGAAATCTGTGAATTCTTTCCTCTTTTCGATAAAGATAAGTTTCTTTGTTGTGCTAAAGTTTTTGACGGCGACATTCCGGTGATGGAGCGGGTCTCAGGGGATTGGGGCTTCTTCTTCTTTTTTTTTGGTGCATTTCCCCCATAAAATGTGGAAAAAACCGTAGTGTTGAGGTTTTGAAATTCTGTGTATATTTTTGAGAGAGAAGGAATGAGAGAGAGATAGGTAGATAGATATATAGGTAAAGAGAGAATGGGAGGGAGGGAGAAAGAAAAAAAGAGAGAGAGAAAGAGAGAGAGAGAGTGAGAGAGAGAGAGAGAGAGAGAGAGAGAGAGAGAGAGAGAGAGAGAGAGAGAGAGAGAGAGAGAGAGAGAGAGAGAGAGAGACTGAGTTAAGGAGAGAGAGAGAGAGAGAGAGAGAGAGAGAGAGAGAGAGAGAGAGAGAGAGAGAGAGAGAGAGAGAGAGAGAGAGAGAGAGAGAGAGAGAGAGAGAGGTACATTTCCTCGTTTTTTGTAGCTCCTTAAGATGTGGAAAAAACCGTAGGGTTGAGGTTTTGAAATGCTGTGTATATTTTTGAGAGAGAAAGAATGAGAGAGATAGGTAGATAGAAAGATATGTAGATAGAGAGACGGAGGGAGAGCGGAAAAAAAAGAGAGAGAGAGAGAGAGAGAGAGAGAGAGAGAGAGAGAGAGAGAGAGAGAGAGATAGAGAGAAAAAGAGAGATACCTTTCTTTGCTGCGTTGAAATTTCCGACAGCTGTTGAAACTCGTCATGTGAATTCCTTAAGAAAACCTCCCCTTAAGTGAATACAATCACCTGACGCAAACCAGAATGAAATAGATAACGTTAGTCACCATAAGGGAAGCGAAGAGAAGGGGTGATCTGGAACTGCTGATTTCTCACAACGCTTTTCTCAAACTTATGAGAGTATCTAAGTCGACTTGTACGTTTATTCTGACTGTCGCCAGGCGATTTTAATCAATTGAGAGGTCTTTGGGGTGCATGGAGGCGAGGTTAGTGTTTGCGCTAGCGAAAGGGGCTTCCCGAGCTGGTGCGAGTACATTGGCTTGGGGTCAGAGAGAGCCTTGGAATACATCATAGAACGCATCAAAAGAGGTAGGGTGGTTTTCTATCTTATTGATTCATTTATCTAATTTATTTATTTATGTATTTATTTACTTGTTCATTTATTTGTTTGTTTGTTTATTTGTTTATTTATTAATTTATTAATTTATTCATTTATCTGTTTCTCTAGTTATTTTGTTATCTATTCATTTATTCACTAATTATTCATTCCTTTATGTATATATTCATTTATCTATTTATTCATTCATCAATCTCTTTTTTGTCTATTTTTCATTAATCTACTTAGTTGTATGTTTATTTAGTTAAGTGTCTATTTATCTATTTATTCAACTATTTATTTATGTATCTATTTATTTATGTATTTATTTAACTATTGTTTATTAAATTGCCTATTTATCCAGTTTTCCGTTTATTTATCATTTTATTCATTCATTCATTTATTTATTTATATCTTTATTTGTCTGTTTATCTAGTTTTCTGTTTATTCATTATTTCATTAATTCATTCATTTACTTATTTTTTTCTTTATTTGTCTACTCATATATCTGTCTATATTTTTATTTACTTACCTATTTGTTTATTAATTTATGTACTTATATATTTATTTATTTATTTATTTATCCATTTATCTATTTATCTAACTTATTCATTTACTTATCTATTCATTTATTTATTCATTTATCTACCTATTAATACTTCTGCTGTTACGGAAAACTGCTCAGAAAATGGGTACAAAGTCGGCAGCAAGTTAATTGAACGAATGCATAGCTTCTGAGCTACTTAATTAAACAAAGCGACGCATTTCTAGTATATGTTCTGGCTGTGAT
>NC_134779.1:32272031-32282031 GCF_046742065.1 Oratosquilla oratoria | reverse complement strand
TTTCCAGTTGGACAAATGTCCCGTTTGGTTTACGAGCTCTACCGACGCGTTGGATAGATGGTGGTGGTCCATCAAGTCCGCCTTTTGCTTCCTGAGTCTATGTGCTCATTCCTTGTACCTCTCATCACAGCACGACCTACCGTATCGGTTGCAGGAAACCCTGTAAATGACAGTAAGGTTGTTGTTGGTCTCGGTTACTTTTGGTGTTACCAACAGCTTCATTATCTCCCTTGCAACTACACCATTATGTCACTCACAACCACGAGGAGGACACAATGGTTCAGTCGCGTGCGGACATCAAGCTCTTCCCCGTCTCTCATCTTTTTGTGGAGCGATATTCTCTCTTGAAAAAGGTCGCCAGTGTACCTCAGGGTAACCTCATTTTCTGAAGGCTTCATTAATGTGAAGGATGACAGTATCAAGGAAGTCCTGCCTGGGAACTCGAAGTAACATGAGGTGCACTGAATGAATTCGTCCTTACGAGTACCTGTAGGTCCTCTTTATACTTTGACCTGCGTTATACATACATACATACATACATACATACATACATACATACATACATACATACATACATACATACATACATACATACATACATACATACACGTATACATACATACATACACGCACACACACACACATACGCACACACACACATACACATATACACACACACGCACACACACACACACACACACACACACACACACACACACACACACACACACACACACACACACACACACACACACACACACACACACACACACACACACACACACACACACACACACACACACACACACACACACACACACACACACACACACACACACACACACACACACACACACACACACACACACGTCGGTCGAAGTGACAACGAAGTTTGGAACTCCAAGAAAACTTCAAGTTCCATCGATCTCAACAACGAGGGAGTACCTTTGTTGTATTAATAGGGAAGGGGAAAGCTCGTGGTGTAGTGGGAAGGTAAAGAAAAAGGAGAAAGATAGGGATTACTGAGGAAAATGGAAGGAAATGAGGAAGGGGACGAACGGGCCCCGGATGCTAGAAGGGGTGTAAACAAGAGGGATGCAGAACACACAGACGAGGAAGAACAAGGAATCAGAAGTGTCAAAAGCAGAAATAGAGATAATAGTAGATCAATGGTAAGAGAAGATAACTACTTTTATGGATTTAAGGAGGGAGGACGTGACAACCTCCCCCGACTAGTATATATAGAGGAGAAACTAAAAAAAATGAACGAAGGATGGGAGGTTAGGTTTAACCAGTTAACGCTACAAAGTTACTCAAAGAGTTGATAAATTGGAAGAACTAAAGAAGGAGAATCAATATATATATATATATATATATTTATATATAATATATATATATATATATGTATGTATGTATATATATGTGTGTGTATGCGTGTGAAGAAGAAAAATAGAACAAGAGGTGTTTGTTTCATCAGAATTCCTTCTGGTGACAATTGATAAATATTTACCAGATTGGTTTGAGCCTGGGGCTTATACCAGGAGATAATCATATGCGATCGAAACCATCACCTTTGCCTTATGTGCTATGATCACCTGCTCAAACGGCAGCCATAGGTAGACGTTGTTTTTGGCACCAGGGCAGCGTCGAGAGATTGAAAACAAGTCCACAGGTCATATTATAGAGATAGGTAGCCCGTGAATTATTTGAAAAATCATTGACTTCTTTAGTGCAATGAAGTTCTCGTAAGTTAACGAGTTGTCTTCATGTTCAAAATGAAATGTTCTTGTTCGGCAGAACAAAGAACTGCGTCACTGTGGTCATCGGAAATGCGACAGAAGTCGTGCCATGTGATCGATCATGAGGAAGGAAGATCGATCACGCGTGAAGAAAATGTCGTTTTAAGAGGGAGGTCTGCAATGTAATATCTAAAGAAAAAATAGAACATCGTTTAACGAAAAAGAGGAGAATAGGGAAAATGCATCAATATTAAGTAGAAATTCTCCATCGGGGTTTCTAAAACATTAAGTAGATAAACAGATAATATAAAGCAGTAAGAAAAAAGAAAAAAAAAAACCGGGGAAATGGTAGAATGTCGTATGTGAAAAAAGAAGTAATGTTTATTGTGAACTGAACAGAAATTGAAGTTCTTGAAAACAAACAAACAAACTGGGATTTCCCTTCTCTGAAAATTAATTAAAAAATAAATAAAAAGGAAAAGGAAAAGAACTTGTCAAAATAAATGACGACAAGACTTTGTACTTAACAAGACCATTAGCGCGAAGCAAAACAAAACGACGTCAGGTTTTTGTCTTCAAGTAACAAGCAAGAACGGAGAAAGAGGAGGAGGAAGAGGAGGAGGAGGAGAAGGAGGAGGAGGAGGCATTGGAGGAGGAGAAGGAGGAGGAGGCAAGGATTAAGAAACGAAGGACGAAAGGAGAATGGGCAGCTCATAGTAGGAAACCTAAAGTAATGATAAAACAAAAATCTTTAGTTAGGTTGTTGTTCTTCTTAAATACATACATATACCAAAGTCTTTCCCCCCCTACACGGGGGGTAGCCAAAAAAAAAGGCATAGAAACCACTCCCACCCATTCCATTTCCTATCTATTCCACTCCCCTCCACCCTCCTCCCTCCCTCCCATCTTGGCATCTCCTGGATGATGGGTCATCCCTACATCCTGTCCACTGCCCTGGGTCAGAAGCAGTGTCGCAAGACACAGCTTGTTCATCTTAACTCCAGAATATTTCATTCAGTAAGGAAACGATCATTGCAATTTTGGGGTTGGAAAATGAATGAAAAATAAATTTGATTAAGCGTATTTGTGGTTTATATTTTGTAGTCCATGGACCCTCCTTCACCCTCCACCCCACCCACTCCCTCCGAAGGGAAACCCAGAGAATGATGATTGGGTCCACAAACGATTTAGTTTAGTATTGAAATAGGATCAAAGGATTACAAAGGCGGAACATGCCGACAGGAGACCTTTTGGTCCATAACTAGGTCGGATACGAAAAAATATTATAATAATGATAAATAAATAAATAAATAAATAAGTAAATAAGTAAATAAATAAACAAATAAATAAATAAGTAAATTAATAAATAAATGAATAAATGAATAAATAAATAAATAAATGAAATCATAATATAAATAATAATAAATGAAACAAATAAACTGGATCTTCTGCAGAGGATTTGGAAAGAGAATGGCAGGAAGGAGGAAGTGTACATGATGAAGTCTGTGTGATGAAGTGTGATGAAGTGTGTGTGATGAAGTCTCTGAGGTGGAAGAAATGAAAGGGAAGAGAGGGAGGAGCGAAGAGGAGGGAGAAGAGGAAGAGGACGATGATGAGGAAGAAGAAGAAGAGGAAAAGGATGATTACGAAGAGGAGGGAGAAGAGGAAAAGGACGATGACGAGGAGGAGGGAGAAGAGGAAAAGGACGATGACGAGGAGGAGGGAGAAGAGGAAAAGGACGATGACGAGGAGGAGGGAGAAGAGGAAAAGGACGATGACGAGGAGGAGGGAGAAGAGGAAAAGGACGATGACGAGGAGGAGGGAGAAGAGGAAAAGGACGATGACGAGGAGGAGGGAGAAGAGGAAAAGGACGATGACGAGGAGGAGGGAGAAGAGGAAAAGGACGATGACGAGGAGAAGGGAGAAGAGGAAAAGGACGATGACAAGGAGGGAGAAGAGGAAAAGGACGATGACGAGGAGGAGGGAGAAGAGGAAAAGGACGATGACGAGGAGGAGGGAGAAGAGGAAAAGGACGATGACGAGGAGGAGGGAGAAGAGGAAAAGGACGATGACGAGGAGGAGGGAGAAGAGGAAAAGGACGATGACAAGGAGGAGGGAGAAGAGGAAAAGGACGATGACGAGGAGGATGGAGAAGAGGAAAAGGACGATGACGAGGAAGGAGAAGAGGAAAGGGAGGATAAAGAGGATGAAGAGGAAAACGAAGAGGATGGGGGAATAAGAAGAAGAAGGGGAGTCACACGTAATTACTTAAACAAACCAACAGCAACTGACCTATTGGTCCTTACGAGGCTGTTTCGGTACCTATCATAGAGGAGGAGGACAAGAAGATGAAGAGGATGAGGAGGAGGGAGAAGAACAGGAATAGGAGGAGGAATAAGAAGAGGAGGAGGAGGAGGAGGAAGAAGAAATGGAAGATGAGAAGAAGGAGAAAGGAGAAATGAGAAGAGGAAGAGGAGGAGGAAGAGGGGCGAAGAGAAATGGGAAGAAGTGAAGGAGGTGAAGGAGAAGAAGGAGGAGAAAGAGGAAGAGGGGTAGAGAAGGATGGGGTTATTTTTCTTATATATCTTGTGTGCTGAAAATAGGTATAATTTTCTGCATGTATTAGTTTGATTTATGACTTCATAATAAACGACAAGAAAATTACTTTTGAATCGAATAAAGAGGGGAAAAAGGTAAAGAGTGAGTGGAAGAAGAGGAGGAGGAAGAGGGGATGAGGTTTGGGAAAGAGGAAAAGGAGGAGAAGGAAAGAGAAAAAGAGAAATGGGAGTAGAAGAAGTAGGAGAATTTGAAGGAGAAAGAAGGAAAAAGAAGGAGGAATAGGAGATTATTATGAGGAGGAAGCAGAGGAGGAGAAGGGAGAATAGATGGAGAAGGAGGAGGAGGAGGAGAAGGAGGAGAAGGAGAAGGAAGACAAGGAGGAGGAGGAGGAAAAAGAGGAGGAAAAGGAGGAGGAGTAGGAGGAAGAGGAGGAGAAGGAGGTGGAGGAAGAGAAGGAGGAGGAAGAGGAGGAGGAAGAGGAGAAGGAGGAAGAGGAGAAGGAGGAAGAGGAGGAGGAGGAGGAGGAGGAGGAAGAGAAGGAGGAGGAAGAGGAGGAGGAGGAAGAGGAGAAGGAGGAAGAGGAGAAGGAGGAAGAGGAGGAGGAAGAAGAGGAGGAGGAAGAGGAATAGGAGGAGGGAGAGGAGGAGGAGGAGGAAGAGGAGAAGGAGGAAGAGGAGGAGGAGGAAGAAGAGAGGAGGAAGAGGAATAGGAGGAGGGAGAGGAGGAGGAGGAGGAAACAAAATTAGAGAAGAAAAATATGAAGCCCTGCATCAGATTGACATGCGTTGAGAGTTTTGACCAAGACATTCATAAGGTCGGAATTGAGCTTAAAAAGTGCATAAAACCGACTCTATTGTATCAGAGCAATGTGCTTCACCATGATGAACCACATATGGAGGGAGTGAGTGAGAAAGGACGGGGAGAGAAGAGGTAAACATCTAATAGAGGTGTTCAAGTGGATCAAAGGCTTTAACACGGGTGATGCAAACAAGGTCATCATATTAAAACAACAGGGCAGGACTCGCAGTAATGGTTATAAACTGGACAAATTTAGACTTAAAAAGGAAATAGGGGCAAGAATTGGTTTACTAATAGGGTGGTCGACGAATGGAATAAACTTAGTAACCATGTAGTAAGCGCTGAAACTATCAGTTGTTTTAAGAAACGATTAGACAACTTTATGGATGGGGATGACAGATGATGATGGATACGGAGGTGCCTAGTGTAGGCCTTATGGTCTCTTGCAGTCTCCTTCATTCTTATGTTCTTATATTAAGGCAAATAAACGAAGAAAGAAGAGAAAAAGAAGGAACTGAAGGAAAAGATTAAGTCGGAAAGAGAAATTTTATAAAACGAATAAACGAAAAAAGGGAGGAAATGAAGATGATGGATAAAGACGAATAACAGGCAAGGTAAACGATCATGAAGAAAAAAGAGGAACTGGAAAAAGAGGAGGAAGAAAGCGACAAAATGGGAAGGCTCATCTTAGGTCTCACAGGCCTTACGATTACGAACGATGAGAGTGACAAAGACTTGATCACCTTCACATTGAAGAGACAGCACATAAGGTCGTTTGTCAGTGGCTTTCGAGTGCGATTTTCGACCCTAAGGTTTGGTCTTACTGATGGTCTTGATCGAGCTTCGAATGAAATGGTCAAGAACTGATTTACCAATAGAAGGGTCAACGAATGGAACAGCGTAATAGTGAGCGCTGAAACGATCGGTTGTTTTAAGAAAAGGCTAGACAACTTATGACATGTGGTCATGGACATGGAACTGCCTAGGGTAGGTTATATGGTGTGTTGCGGTCTCCTTCATTCTTATATTCATAACTGTATGACCTGTGATTGCTTCATCGGGAAGGTGGTACACACTTTGCAAAATTGTCTCGTCCTACCTCTCGGTGAGGTCTACGTCATTGATGTTATCGTTTTCTTTCTGGCTTGTATTTTGTGCAATGTTGTCAATTCATAAATTAACAGTCGAACGAAGTTGTAGAAAAAATATTTTTGGACGGTTTTAACATATTTAAGTAAAATGACTCATACATTCAGGGTATATAGAAACTCAAAGCCAAAAGCATCTAATAGTTTCGATTTATAGAAAAGCAAAACAAAACAAAACAAAGCAAAACAAAACAAAACAAAACAAAACAAAACAAAACAAAACAAAACAAAACAAAACAAAACAAAACAAAACAAAACAAAACAAAACAAAACAAAACAAAACAAAACAAAACAAAACAGAACATAACATAACAGAATAGAACAAAACAAAACAAAACAAAACAGAACAGAAGAGAACAGAACAGAAGAGAAGAGAACAAAACAAAACAAAACAAAACAAAACAAAACAAAACAAAACGCAACACAACACAACACAACACAACACAACACAACACAACACAACACAACACAACACAACACAACACAACACAACACAACAAAACAAAACAAAAACAAGATGAAATCATATGAAACACGAAGTGGGCATCGAAACTCGAAGGATCCAAAGTAAGTCAAGGCGAGTGAGGAACTGGAGGCTCGGCGTCTAAGGATTGATTTTTTCCTTTTGTCCCTCTCATTCCCTCCCTCCCTCCCTCCCTCCCTCCCTCTCTCCCTCCCTCCCACACTCTCTCTCTCCCTCCCTCCCTCCCTCCCACACTCCCTCCCTCCCTCCCTCCCTCCCTCCCTCTCTCCCTCCCTCCCACACTCCCTCCCTCCCTCCCTCCCTCGCTCCCACACTCCCTCCCTCCCTCCCTCCCTCCCTCGCTCCCTCCCTCCCACACTCCCTCCCTCCCTCCCTCCCTCCCTCCCTCCCACACTCCCTCCCTCCCTCCCACACTCCTTTCCTACCTCCCTCCCTCCTCCACTCTCTTTCTACCTTCCTCCCTTCGTTCGTTCCTTCCTTCCTTCATTCCTTCATCCGTCTCTCTCTTCCTTCCTTCCTTCCTTCCTCCCTTTCTCTATTCTTCCTTCCTTTTTTCCTTCCTTCCTTTCCTACTCCCTCTCTCTTTTTCCTTCCTTCATTCCTCCCTTTCTTCCTTTTTTCGTTTGTTTGTTCCTCCCTTCCTCCCACTCTCTCTTCCTTCCTTCCTTCCTTCCTTCCTTCCCACTTCCTTCCTTCGTTCCTTCCTTCTTTCCTTCCCCCTTCCTTCTCTCTCTCTCTTCTTCCTTTTTTTCCTTTTTTCCTCCTTTCTTTCCTTCCTTCTTTCTTTGTTTTCTTCTCTCTACCTTTCTCTCCTTCCTCATTTCCTTCCTTCTTTCTTTCCTTCCTTCTTTCTATGTTTTCTTCTTTCTATCTTTCTCTCCTTCCTCCTTTCTTTCCTTCCTTCATTCCTTCTTTCCATTTTCGCCCCTTCTTTCTTCTCTTCCTTTCTTCCTTCCCTCTTTCCTTTCTTCCCTTCCTCCTCCTTCCACTCTCCCCCCTCCTTCTCTTCTTACCTCCTTACCTCCTCTCTTCCCCGTATAGGGGTCCTGGTTGCATATCTAATGCAGTCAATATCTTAGGTACTTCAGTGACACCCCCACGGACCAGAGCCGCGCAGTATTCTTTAATGATAAAGAGACTAATTTAAAAAGAATAATCTCCACTCAAAAAACCGAACGCTGAGCTCTTTTAATGTTATGATTCCGTCCTCCTTAACACTCTAAAGCAGTCAATATCTTAGGTACTTTAGTGGCACCCCCACGGACCAGAGCCACGCAGTATTCTTTTATGATAAAGGGACTAATTTGAAGAGATTAATCCCCACTTAAAAAACCGAACGCTGAGCTGTTTTACTGTTCTGATTCCGTCCTCCTTAACAGCCCTATGACGTCACTCTTTGGTGCTATAATGTCCCCAAGGACCTTGGGTTTTGTTGAAAAATAAAAATAAATCCTTTTCCCCTTTCTTTCTTCTTCTTCTTCTTCTTCTCCTTCCCTTCTTCCCTCCTGTCTTCCTTCTCCCCCAATCTCTCTTTCCTCTCGTCTTTCCCTCCCCCTCTCCCTCCCGCCCTCCTCCTCTTCCATCTTTCTTTATTTTTTCCTTCTTTTCTTTCCCTACCTACTGTCCCTCTTTCCCTGTCTCTTTATCTTCCTTCCCCTCTCCTTCCCTTCCGTCCTTCTCTCTTTCCTCCCTTCCTGTTTCCCTCTCTCCCTCTCTCACTCTCTCCCTCCCTCTCTCCCAGACAGCAAATATAAATCCTTTCAGACAGATCAAGGAAAATTACTGTTTCTACACTTATGAGTATTATTTTCATTCGGGCGAACAGATGAATATCCTTAGTCTGTCTCATCAGATTTTATTTATTCATTTATTTATTTATTTATTTTCTGTTCAAAATACGAATAGTTCGCTTTATTGGGAATCTCGAAAATTCGGAACTCTCTAATACTCGGAGGGAAAGTCTCCAAAATCTGGAAAATCCCATATACTAGAGAGCGCTTCCTAACATCTTGTTGTACTCGCCTAGATATAGTGGATTTTTCCGATTTTCAGATTCCGAGTAATAGAAATTATCTGTCGCATTTGCTTCTTCAATTCAGAATGCAGTTTTCAAACTGAATAAAACACTATGGCATCACTTAACATAGAATATATGAAGGATGCTAACCCGTGGGAATTCCACGAACATTACCAGTTGTCTGACATCTTGCATCTGGCAGCATGTACGGCGAATTGTTATGGACGGGAATCCCATACAATATTTTCTAATTAATTGTAAAAGTAAAATTTTTTGATGACGGAATGTTCTGAGATTTTAACTATCTTCAGTATCCTGAACACGTATTGTGTCAATTTTCACTGAGATCTCTTAAATTGTTTTCTTTACATTTTTCTTCGACAACAACTTCGGTCAGATTTTAATATAAGGATAGCCTCAGTTCTATAAGTCCTGGGACCAAATGATAATGATAGTTACAATAATGATAATAATAGTAATACTAATACTAATAATAATAATAATAGTAATAATGATAATAATAATAATAATAATAATAATAATAATGATAATGATAAAACTTATAATGATAATGGTAATAATATAATTATAATAATAGTAATGATAACAATAATAACAATAATGATAATAATAATAGTAATGATAATAATAATAATGATGATAATGATAATGATAATAATATTTATAATAATAATAATAATAATAATAATAATAATAATAATAATAACAATAATAATAATAATAATAATAATAATTAATAATAATAATGATAATTAATAATGATAATAATGATAATAATAATAATGATAATGATAATAATAATAATAATAATAATAATAGTAATAATAATAATAATAATAATAATAATAATAATAATAATAATAATAATAATAATAACAATAATGATAATAATGATAATAATAATAATAATAATAATAATAATAATAATAATAATAATAATAATAATAATAATAATAATAATAATAATAATAATAATAATAATAATAATAATAATAATAATAATAATAATAATAATAATAATAATAATAATAATAATAATAATAATAATAATAATGATAATGATGATGATAATAAAGAGGAAGAAAAAACACCAAGGTACACTAATCAATAAAAATATTTTGATGGTTACTGGGTGAATCAGGCTTGGTTAATCAAGGCTAGGTTATGTTAGATTAGGTTAGATTGGGAACAGGTATAGTTAGAAATACGATGCTATGCTAAGAATAACATTTAT
>NC_134779.1:32259531-32262031 GCF_046742065.1 Oratosquilla oratoria | reverse complement strand
ATTGGAACAATTCCTCAACACACACACACACAGTTCCTCAACTTTGCCATCTCTCTCCGTCGTTTTCTTCCCTTGATCTTCCATTTCTATTTCTTTGTTTTCACCGTTCTTGTACCGATTATCACAAGAGAGAGAGAGAGAGAGAGAGAGAGAGAGAGAGAGAGAGAGAGAGAGAGAGAGAGAGAGAGAGAGAGAGAGAGAGAGAGAGAGAGAGAGAGAGAGAGAGAATGAAGAATTTGAAAAAAGATTGTCGTCGTCATCGTCTAATATATTTATTTTGGCTAACGCCATGAAATTTTCTTCAGCTGAAGAAATACCTCGGTTCACGAGTGTCCACTGTTCGGATGTGTATTATGCCTTTTGACAGATGATTTCATTCGGCTGAGGAAGAAGCCAATAGGTAGAAGAGGAGGAAGGAGAGAGGAAGAGAGGAAGAAGAGGAAGGAAAGAGAAGAAAAAAACGAAAACGAGGAGGAGGAGAAAGAATTAAAGGATAAAGAGGAGGTAAAAGAGGAGAAGGAGGAGGAAAAAGAGGAGAAGGAGGGGAATATAGCGAAGGAGAAGAAAGTATTCGCGGCAATGAAAACAGAAGGAAGAAAATGGAGAGTTGGCGAGGAGAAAGAAAACGAGATGTGGAGGAAGGAGAAGAAGGAGAAGAGGAGACGTAGGAGAACGTAAAAAAGACAAAGAAGACTCGTAGAAGAAGAATGAGAAGGAATAGGAGGAGGAGGAGGAGGAGGAGGATATACATGAAAAGGGTCTGAAGGAGACGAAGAGTCGATGTAGACAAAGCTAGAGAAGAAGAAGAAGGAGGAGGAGAAGGAAGAGGAGGAGGAGGAGGAGGAGGAGGAGGATGTACATGAAAAGGGTCTGAAGTGGACGAAGAGTCGATGTAGACAAAGCTAGAGAAGAAGGAGGAGGAGGAGGAGGAGGAGAACGGAAGGAAAACAAAGAATAAGAAAAAAATAGCAGTAGAAGAAAGGATGAAGAGGAAGCGAAGAATCTAAAGAACACAAATGAGAAACACAGGGACGAATAGGAAGAGGAGGAGGAGGAGGAGGAGTAGAGGAGGAGTAGTAGTAGTAGTAGGAGGAGGAGGAGTAGGAGGAGGAGGAGGAGGAGGAGGAGGAGGAGGAGGAGGAGGAGGAGGAGGAGGAGTTGGACTGAGAGTGAAAGTGAGCGGGTCAACGACCCGTACTCTATGTGTCTACGTTCTCATCCTACTGACCCACTCCAGCCTCCCTCACGCTCCTTCTCTCCCTCCTCCTTCAACGCCCATCCTCCCCCTCCACTCCCCTCCCCTCCCCACCCCTCCCCTCCACTCCCCTCCCCTCCACTTCCCTCTCCTTCCCGCCCTCCCCCTCCTCTACCCGCCCTCCTACCCTCCCTTCCCATCCCCTCTCCTCCCAACCCATTCCCTCCTCTTCCCTCTCCTTCCCGCCCTCCTCCTCGTCCTCCTCCTCGTCCTCCTACCCTCCTCTCTCCCTTCCTTCCCTTCTTCTCCCTTCTCCTCCCCTCCCCTCCCCTTCTCACCCCTCCTCTCTTCTTCCTCCTCCTTCCCGCCCTCCTCCTCTCCCTTCGACCCCCCTTCCTTCCCTTCTTCTCCCCTCCCCTCCTCTCCCATCTCCTCCCCTCCTCTCCCATCTCTTTCCCTCCCCCTCCTCTCCTCTCCCATCTCCTCCCCTTACCTCCTCGCTCCTCCCTTTTTTTTCCATTCTCTTCCTTACCCATCCCATTACCTACCTTTTCTTCCCTTTCCTTTCCTTTCTTTTCCCTCCTCAACCCCTTCACACTTTCTCCCCTTCTCTTTTCTTATTCTCTTCTCTCTCTCTCTTTCTCTCTCTCTCTCTCTCCGTTTCATCACTTCCTCCTCTTCCCTCTCTTACTTTCCCCTTCCTTCCTTTCCCTTCTCTTCCCAGATCCTTCCTTCCTTCCTTCCCCTTCCTTTTCTCTCTCCCCGCTCTTCCCCTCTCTTTTCTTCCCTTTCGCAACTCTCTCTCCCCCCCCGACACTCCCTCCCATCTCCTTCCCCTCGTTTTCCTTCTCTCTTCCCATCTCTTTATCTCCTTATCTCACACTTCTCTTTTCTCTTCCTCAGCTCTCCTCCCAATGTCTCACCCTTCCTTCCTATCTCCTCCACTTCCTTACACTTGTATCCTCTTCTTCTCCTTCCCCTTCCCTTCTCTTCCTTCCCATCTCCTCCTCTCCCCTCCTCTTCTTTCCCTCCCTCCCCATCCACTCTAATCCACTTCATGTCATCTCCCTCCCCCCCCCCCCTCTCCCATCCTTTCTTCCGATATGGAAACCATCTTTTCTCTCATCTCCCTCAAATGTCTGATGCCAGATCCTCCGTCCGTCCTCTTGTCTTCTCCCCATTCTTCTACCTTCCCCCTCCCCCCTCCCCCACTTCCCCCAGTTACTGTCCCATCAACCAACCGTCCCCCATTCCACCCACCCAACCCCTATCTGTCTCATCTTCCTCCTGAAACGAACCTCCTCT
>NC_134779.1:32252031-32254531 GCF_046742065.1 Oratosquilla oratoria | reverse complement strand
TTAGGTCTAAGTGAGGAAGTATGGGATACTTTACTGTTGAATATACTTACATACATACATATACCAAGGCTTTTTCCCCCTTACAAGGGAGGTAGCCAAAAAGGGAAAGCATAAAATCATTTCCACCCATTCCATCCCTGAATACACTCCACACCCCTCCACCCTCCCTCTTATCTGAGCACCTCCTGGATGACGGGTCATCCCTGCACTTTGTCCACTGCCCTGGGTCAGAAGCAGTGTCGCAAGACACAGCACATCCACAGCAAGGCCGCTGTTGAATATAGCAGTGAATAACAAAGTGACCCAATGGGTGAAGGAACAAACAATATACAGAGTCAGGTGAAAGTGAGGAATCCAGTGGGAATACATCGTCGAATAAAACAGTGAATAGAATAGTGACTCAATAGGTGATGAAATTAGCAAGATGCATTAGCAAATATATACCAACAAATCTGGCTTTCATTTTAATGCCTACTTCTCCACCTCCCTTCCCCCCCGTAAAAAAAAAACATCTAATAGGTAAAAGGGGTCACGTGATCCTTGAATCTACAATGGGAGATGGGAAGAGAGAAACAACAGGAGAAATATACAGACAAGGGAGATATATCAACATAAGAGATATATTTAAACTTCTCGAGAGCCCGGAAGTGAGAAAGTCCTTTGGGCCAAATGGAATTTCAAATTGAATACTTAAAATGGGTGTAGAAAATAGTTAGTGGATAAAGTACAAGAACCGATTACATGTTCTCTGGAAGAGGGAAAAGTACATTTGAACTGAAAAAGCTACCAATGTGGTACCAACATTCAAAGGAGGATACAGGGAGGATCCGCTGAATTATAGACTGGTGTCTTTGACCTGGACGACAGCCAAAATATGTGAAAAAATTGTAAAAGTTAGATAGATGAATGGTTAGAAGGAAATTGTGACTGACAGTCTGTTTGAATTCAGAAAAGGAGGGACACGAGTATCCAACCTGCCAATTTTCTATTTAAGAGTGATTGATGTACTGCATGAGAGAAGAAGTTGGGTGGGTTGTGTACATCTGGATTTGGAAAAGGCTTTTGACAAGGTTCTGCTCAAAATGTGAATATGAAAAATAGATAACGTAGGAAGACTTAAAATAAGTACATTTGAATGGATTCCTTTCATAACAAACGAATACGAACAGTAATGGAAGATAAAATGTTGGATTGGAGAGAGGTAATGAGTGGAGTACCACAAGGATCAGTTCTGGGGCAGATAGTGTTCTTACTGTAAATCAATGGTACGATGAGTGGAATAGGTAGCTTTGCAAACTTATTTATAAGTGACGCCAAGGGTGAAGGGTGAAAAAGAGTGCATGTTGCCATAGGTAGACCTAGATAAGGGTTATGATTGGAGTCAGAAGTGAGAGATGAATTCCAACACAATAAGATGTGAAACCTTGGGAATGAGTCAAAAGAAAGAAACCACCGATAAAGTATAAGTGGGAGCTAGATTCATCTAGCATGGAAGTGATAAGTATGTAGAAAGTTTAATTAGAGTTGATATGCCGCCGGAAAGCAATATTAAAAGATCAGCGCACGAGTCTTGTAATTTGCCAATGAACATAAGAGTGGTATTTAATTACATGGGTAAGGACATGATGAGAAAGACAAATTGATGTTTGATTCGCCCTAAACTGGGATATGCAGCAGCATTACACTAAAAGAAATAGAGAAAATGCAAAGAGTGGTAATGAAATTGAGCCAAGGAATGGCTCGGGCATAGAGGTAGAGACTAAAAAACAGGACTTCCAAGATTAGAAGTGGAGAAAGAGAGGGGATATGATATCTAGATCAGAAAGAAGGAACAAAAAATTACAGAGATGATCTATGGATAGAATCAAAGAAAAACAAGAGATCTTGGTAAAATTTTAGGACAGAAAGGTTGTTGAAATATTAAAGATAAGATTTTTCCACATACACGAGTGAAAATTTTTAATAAATTGGAAAATATAATCAAAACCAACTAAATTAGTAAATTTTTGGTAAAGTTTAGGTAAATGGAGATAAAGAGACAGGAAATCATAAACACTACTCCCGTATACTGTAACTAGGTAAATACAATAGCTAGGTAAAAGACACACATACACATACACACACACAACTGCCAGTTGGCAGTCAGAGAGAGTGGACGCACGACCCAATTCTAGAAAAAGCTATCTCGTTTTAAGCAGTAAACTAAGGGTGAAAGGAGAGTATAGGGTCACAATATGTAATAAGTGGTAGATGAAATTAGTGTATTTAATATGAAAATAGTGAAGAACGATGCATCAAAAAACTCAAAACTGGGAGGTAAGTGAAACCGTAAATTAGAAAGTAATTCAAAACCATGTCGATTGAAGATCAAGGAAAAGGTGAATTGGTTATTCATAACGAACAGGAACTAGATTAAGGAAAATCTACGAATAGAATAATTCATTTATACCAACCAAAGACGGGAATGGTAATAAGGAAATAGGTAGTAAAAGGGATTAGT
>NC_134779.1:32237031-32242031 GCF_046742065.1 Oratosquilla oratoria | reverse complement strand
CGTGTGTGTGTGTGTGTGGTGTGTGTGTGTGTGTGTTTGTGCGTGTGGTGTGTGTGTGTGTGTGTGTGTGTGTGTGTGTGTGTATGTGTGTGTGTGTGTGTGTGTGTGTGTGTGTGTGTGTGTGTGTGTGTGTGTGTGTGTGTGTGTATGTGTGTTTTGTGTGTGTGTGTGTGTGTGTGTGTGTGTGTGTGTGTGTGTGTGTGTGTGTGTGTGTGTGTGTGTGTGTGTGACCTTGAATAATTACGTATCAACCGACGAATCCGTATTTGCTATCCCTCTACTTACGCCGTAATGCTCCATTGAGGTCATAAACATTCCCCTCATATATAACTCATGCCAACAATTTATTACGTATACCCATAACTGTATCTGGGAAATTTATTTACTTTTTATTTTCTAGATAGCAGTAGACAATTGTTTCCTATCAGAGGGGGAAGACTTAGGACAAAATACACTCTTGATTGCTGGAGATCCTCTGAGTCTATTCTTTAGTTGAATGAAATCAACTGGAGCTAGTCAGTACAAAATCTGTGTTGTTGTCGTACAAGGGTCCATTTGGAGTTGGCTGGTTTTGAAAGTCGTTTGAAGTCGCCAAAGAAAGATGGCATGGCTAACACACACACACACACACACACACACACACACACACACACACACACACACACACACACACACACACACACACACACACACACACACACACACACACACACACACACACACAACACACACACACACACACACACACACACACACACACACACAACACACACACACACACACACCACACACACACACACACACACACACACACACACACACACACACACACACACACACACACACACACACACACTATATATACACACCACACACACACACACACGACACCGAACACACACGTCACACACTCCACACACCACACACACACACAACACGCTTACTCACATATTCACACACACAAAAGGACACACACACACACTCACACACACACACACACACACACAACACATCACACACACAACACATCACACACACAACACATCACAAACCCAACACAACACACACACAACACACACACACAACACAACACACACACAACACACACAAAACACACACACGAACACACACTTACACACTTCAATGGAACACACACACACCACACACACACCACACACACACACACACACAAAACCACACACACACACACACACACACACACACACACACACAACCACACACAACACACATAAAACACACAAAAATATATATATATTTATACAAGTAAATTACAGGTAATGCACCGAACGTAGAAACTGATTGACATAACTTTAATTTGTTTTAAAAGCATTGCACTATTGCTAACTATGATAACGCACTATTCTCCCTATCAGGAATATGACGTCACACGACTGGTGGGTTTATTCAGCTAAAGGAACTCTCCTCTTCAGGCAAAGTGCTGAATCCATCCCCAAAACTATCTCGACTAACATTCTTTTGTTGTATTCTTTGACTTAGTTTTTCGTCTCAGCTGAGCCAAGAGATTCTATCCGTTCCAGGTCAGGACTGGTTACACCAACAGGGGGGAAATTGTTTTATTTCGCAAACCATCCAATTTACCCGTACCCTGGCCGAGGGATGATGTTGAAACCGGGCTCAAGGGAGAGGTACGAAAGAGTTTTTTTTTTTTTCACAAGAAATTCTTGTTCTAACGATTGTGGTTCACCCGGGATAGAATTTCCTGAAGAGTCTTTTTCGCAAAAACGGACCTCTCCTCTGTTGGATGACGTCTTCCAAGTCTGGGGCTTTTTGTTTTTTCCTTGTGCGCATTGTAGTGTGGTTATATCACCCCTCACCCATCTCCACTCCAGCGTTAGTTGTCTCCGGGTTCTTCAGGCTTTCAGCAAATTTCAGGTCGTGTAGACGAGGTAACCATTTCATTTTGGCCCCTTGAACTCTCTCTTTTTTTCAACTTTCTTTTTGTGTTGATTCCACACTGTTCAAACGTACTGGAGACTATCCAGTATTATCATCATTTCCACGTTCTCAAACCTGTCCACAATACATATGCTCTACTATGTTTCTTAACTGATCTCATAGACTTAATAATTACTCATAAATCGTGTTTCTATGTCTCGTTGTTTTTTGTTTTTTGTTTTTTTTGTATGCGTTATGTGCATTCTGTCTTGGATTTTGGATTTTTTTTTCTATAGATTTGATGGCGTTGACTTATATGTGCAATTTCTGACTCCCTGAATAAAGTTTGTGTTCATATAGGAATTCAGAAGTTACGTTGTTTTCTTTCTCTTGATGTAACATTTTTTTTTAGTGGATTGTTTGGAGATTTAAAGAAGTTCTAGATTTAATATCCTGAATGTGCATGGCAGTTTTCATGGACATTTCTTAATATTTTTTCTCTGCACCTTTTTTCCTCTACAAATTTGGTCGGCGGTTAGCTGCACCCAGTTTTTCACTTTCTATTCTATTTTCACTTAGTCAAGCAACTTTTCCTTGTTATATTCTTTACTTCCCAGCATTGACAGTAGTTGTTTATGTAGTACTTTACTGGAGGCGTTTTTGAAATCCAGAATACTATCTCCGGTGAACACTTCGACAGTTTTCAGAGTTTCAGAGTTTCACGTTTGAAGGCATCCCTGTGTTTCAGGATCCTGCGGAGCACCAAGCACTTTGGAAACAACCACTGTCACTGTCTCCTTATTACACGCACTACTTCTTGATCTCCTTTAGACAAAACTGTGATTGACTACGTTTCGGGATTCTCCCAGACTTGACATACAGTCTGAGTGTTGGAAATACAAGTCTAAAACTGACCCGAACGTATTCAGCACACTGGTAAAGCTAGCAACTCTGTAGGTTCTTCTAGTGGGCACTAATAAGTATGTGATCAATCTCCTTTGCGAAATCTCCGGCATTACTATGTAAGGTCCATCGGTATGGCTCCCGTCTCTGGAACTAGGGTCCAGCAATCCTGAGCCTATTGATTCTGTACAATTAAGATGAAGAGAATGTTAGCGTTCGTGGGTCTGGAGACATGGGAACCAACGCACACTTTATAGTCGGTTCCGTCAGTACCAGAAACAGCGATGAAGTCACCCAAGACTAGACGTGCGTCAAACTTATCAAAGACTATCTCTTTAAGTCCATTCGCCTCAGAAAGACCATATGATGCGATAAGAGAGATAAAACCCAACGTTTGGCTCAACTTCACCATCATACCCTTATGTTGGACCTCAGTATCAAAGGGATCGTCATCCAGCCATCATAGCACTTGATTTTTTTTTTTTTTTGAGGGGGGATAGCCAGGATCATATTGATTCTTTCACTGAACAAAGAGGTCTGTCTCTATTAGCTGAATAAAATTATCTGAAGGCAATAAAAAAGATGTACAAAGTTGTTGATAACAGTGAAAGGGTTAACCCATTAAACTCCGATGACAAGATGTCTTGTCATTTGGTCAAATAAAACAAAAAATTATAAAACACCAAAATGTTTGATCCAACACCAGAAAAATATGACGTCAGTCCTCGCCCGAAGCGAGGACTGACGTCATATTTTTCTGGTGTTGGATCAAACATTTTGGTGTTTTATAATTTTTTGTTTTATTTGACCAAATGACAAGACATCTTGTCATCTGAGTTTAATGGGTTAAACTTATGAAGGATAATTGTAGTTAAGCATCATACCTTGGACCTCAGTATCAAAGGGAACGTCATCCAACCATCAAAGGTGTGTCCTTCCAGTCTGTAAAACTATGGGGAGTGAATGACGAGTTCCCTCGATCCTCTCAAAGAAGGGCAGACCAAAAGCAAAGGATGGAGCTACCTTCTCTTTCTCCTCTCTTCCCACACGTCACTTCCAAGGCTTTCATTCCACTTCTCTGTACATTCCTTCACTTCCCCTTTTAACCCCAACCACCTCCCATATCCTTTTCTCCCTTCCGTCCACGAATCTCTTCCTCCACTCGATTTTGCCGGGCGTTCGTGTATCCACTTCCTCTGCTCTTAAAGACAAAGAAAATATATTAAGAAGAACGACATGTCCTGCTGACGGCTGTATTTAAGGACAGGGGAGATAACAATGCAAGCGATTGGATATATCTGATGGGGGCAAAATCCACTTTGAAGGGAATCTTGGTTGTTCAGAACCACTTTCAAATCGGGGTCCACCCCACTCAATGGCATAAAATCACCTATCCTTAGACAGAAAAAAGTCATTAAGGTGTGTCTCTATGCTGAAGGGAGTCATGTGTGTGTGAGAGAATTTCAGGATGAATGTTTCGAATTGTGAAACAGGATAATGTGAGTGGAAAACACACACATACACACACACACACACACACACACACACACACACACACACACACACACACACACACACACACACACACACACACACACACACACACACACACACACACACACACACACACACACACACACACACACACACACACACACGTATGTATTGAATCATAGCACTTCATTTTTTTTATTTTTTGAGAAGGGATAGCCAGGATCATATTGATTATTTCACTGGACAAAGAGGTCTGTCTCTATAAACTGAATAAAATCATATGAAGGCGATCAGAAAAAAGATGTACAAGTTGTTGATAATAGTGAAAGGATCAAACTTATGAAGGATAATCGTAGGTAAGGATATGTTTTGCTGTCGGCGGGTAATACTGAAACGTAAATCTATACTTCAGTAAAGGTTATGTTAGGATAAATGAATAAATGATTAGATAAGTGAATAAGTAAATAGATAGATAGATAAAAAGTACATAAATGAATAAATGAGAAATAATACAAATAAGTAGATAAGTAGATAACCAAATAAGTAGACAGATAAAAAAGGTTGTTTAGAAACTGACTCTTCCAGGTAGAATCGTGACCAAGATTGGCAAATGACCCAAAAATGTTTTGCTTTCTTGGATCACGAAGCGAAATCCAAACAACTGACGATGAGGCGACGAGACTAAG
>NC_134779.1:32224531-32227031 GCF_046742065.1 Oratosquilla oratoria | reverse complement strand
ACACACACACACACACACACACACACACACACACACACACACACACACACACACACACACACACACACACACACACTTCAATACAAGTATAAGTACAGGAAAGCCCCATTAGGTTTGGTCCGCATCATAGTGTTTTCATTGTCATAATTCGAGGGCGAGTAGAAATCGAGGTGTAAAACGTGAAACTGAAGCCAATGAAACGCTGGTGAAAACAAGTGCGTAATGGCAATTGCCATCGTTTACACCGTCAATCAATCCCCAATTATGTCCTTGATTTTTTTTTTCTTTTTTTTTTTCTTTTTTTTTAAGGAAAGGTGGGAGGGGATAGGACACGAGTTGGGACAGAAAATAAATGGTAACAGTCACCTACCTTGCGAGAGTCAAGGATTTATCCGAGGGTATTAGGAAGATATGTGTGGACAAAGATTTTGAATACTTTGGTTTTATTCTGCGAGTCCATGTTCACAGATTTAGAAACACAGAAAAATTATTTTATTAAATGATGAATAGAAAACAGAAATCAATCGTTTAATAAAAAATGATAAAGAACCGAAAGAATAAAAGAACAAGATAATCGACAAATTGCAGAATAATGATACGAAGGCCAAATCAGGTGATGAGGATATCAAAAACATGACTGAGGTGAAGAGAAAATGAATAAAAGTTCAAAAGAAGGAAAAATTTAAACGAAGAGAGATAATGGAACAGCACTCAAAGAAAGAGCAGGATAAAATGGAGAAAAGCGTGGAGAAAGTACTGAAAAACATGGAATCTTTTGTGAAAAAATATAAGTATATCGTAATCTAAGGGCGGAAGGAAGAGCACATCGTATTATGGATGATAAGAAAGAGATATGAACTGAATAATATCAGAGAAATTGCACCAATGATTATGGGAGATGACTTCAATACAAAAGATTAGGTAAAAGCAAATGTTTAGGCTCGGTAGATACAAACAGTGAGACACGTATCCATTTAAAACCAAGTTCGTGTTGCAAGCCACGGCTAATGAAATGATCTGTAAGGCGTAGGATCCATCATGTAAAGAACTTTGTAACGTTGTAAAGATTAGCAACTCCATAGTACTCATGTTAAGATAAACTACCCCACACATTAGTTCGTAAAGCGTAGCAACCCCAAAAAACGAGCTTATAAATACAAATCGCCCCTAAAGTGACGACAATTTAATCAAGATTAGGTTAGGTAAGGTTTGGTTAGGTTGGGTTAGGGTAACTTAGGTTAAACTTCTAAAGATCAGCCACCCCAAATATTAGATTGTAAAGATAAACAACTCTTGGGTATTCTGGGGCTTCGGATTCTAAGAAAGTCCGACTATTTTTTTTTTTAGGAATATTTAGACAATAAGTAGAATGGAGGTGTAACGAGCAAAAATAAGGAAGATTTTCACTCTCTGGAAAGACGCAGAGTGCGGGGGTGATCTAATAGAGGTGTTCAAGTGGATCAAAGGCTTTAACAAGGGTGATGCAAACAAGGTCATCATATTAAAACAACAGGGCAGGACTCGCAGTAATGGTTATAAACTGGACAAATTTAGATTTAAAAAGGAGATAGGCAAGAATTGGTTTACTAATAGGGTGGTCGACGAATGGAATAAACTTAGTAACCATGTAGTAAGCGCTGAAACTATCAGTTGTTTTAAGAAACGATTAGACAATTTTATGGATGGGGATGACAGGTGGTGATGGATACGGAGCTGCCTAGTGTAGGCCTTATGGTCTCTTGTAGTCTCCTTCACTCTTATGTTCTTATGAGACCAGTGAAAGGAAAGACAAAACAATGGAGCAAGGAAAGCAATTTTTTTTCAGAAGATTTTAGGTAATTAAAATGAAGGAAAGCTGTAAAAAAAAAAAAAAGAGAAGCTAGTAAGTCAGTATACAAAACAGTGTAAGGAAATTAAAAGTGGCGTATTCTAAAGTATATGTTGTATCATTAACCACATAAGAATTCAACAAGTACTTCATGGCACATGAACCCGATATTTTGTGTTTAGTGAAGGTCAATCTACCATCTAATGTTGGTCCCAAATTAAGAATTGCTATATGTAAGTTCTAGAGACATAGTAGAAAAGATATAATGGGAGGTGAAATGAGAATCGGCATAAGGGTGAAGCTAAGCTTGAAGGAATGACATTCAGAGAGGAAGATAAAAGAGGCTTTATGTGCATCCTTAGACGCCCTTGTGGTGAATCTGAGTATCAAGAAATGATAGAAAAGTACTTTCATCTACGGAAAATAATATGAACCTGGTGAGACTTCGATTGTAAAGAGGTGAATTGGAAGGTCGGGGAAGTAAGAGGAAGTTATGATTCTTGGAGCAATGGTCTGTTAAATGTTGCAATGGATAGCACAATGAAACAATGGGTTAAAGATGTGTCAAGATTAAGAAGAGACGGTACAGTTGTGAGGTTAGACTCACTGGTTACCAAAGAATGGAAAAAAAATCATGTAGTCCTTGATATCTTCGTTGGCAGATGGGAAGAC
>NC_134779.1:32204277-32206531 GCF_046742065.1 Oratosquilla oratoria | reverse complement strand
AAATCATCAAATAAATCAAATAATGAGCAAACAAATAATTAGATAAATAAATAAATAAATGAAATAATAAATAAATGAATAAATGAAAAATAAATAGGTAAATAAATAAATAAATGAATAATTAGATAAATGAACAAATAAACAAACAGATGAATGAATGAATAGATGAATAAATACATAAATAGCTGATGAACATAATTAAACTACTTTTCCTCTACGAACTTTACAGTATGTGCAAACCAAAATGGGCACCCATATATGACTGACGGCAGAACAGAACCATTCATATATATATATATATATATATATATATACATATATATATATATATATATATATATATATATTTATATATATATATATGTATATATATATATATATATATATAGATTCTACATGAGTGAGTTGCCCGGGCAACAAACTGATACACTGCACTTGCTACTAAATTTGGTAGAAACTCGTTGAGAAATGTCCCCTTTCCAAGATAACAAGGTAACACGTTCATTACTATAATATATATTATATATTTCTGTCGTACATTTGTTTCATTCTACTCACACGCTGATATTATTATTATTATTTTTTTCATTGTCTATTTCTTTTCGTTAATTTTTACTTGTAGTTTGGGCACGTTGATTTTTTTTTTTTTTTTTTTTTTTTTTTTTTTACTCAGAGGTTCTTGGAGCTGTAAGAATATATTCGTCTGCTGTGCCTCCATTTGCCATCTGTATGACTTCGCCTTTTCTTCTTTGAAATATCTTCCCCAGGGGTAGAAGTCAACTTTAGGTCATCGTAGTTATTGAACTGTCACAACTATTGAGGTCCCACGCTTCCATGAAGTCCGTAAAAGCCTTTTTCATTTCAAAGGATTACAAAGGCAAAGCACGCCGACAGGAGACCCCCCGATCCACACCCAGGTCGGATGCAAAAAAAAAAAAAAAAAAAAAAAAAAAAAAAACATATTAACAATAAACCAAAACTATAACAATGTAAACAACAACCAAAACACATAAACAAATGCACTGGCATAGTTGAATAACAAACAAACAGGTAAATAGTAAATGATAATAAATTGACATATAACTAATAATAAATGAAAATCAGACAGACAAATTATAACAAAACAAAAACAAATAATATAACATAAATTATAATAATTACAGCATCTTACTTAGGTATTTATCTAAATGATTCTTAAAGCTTCGAACTGAACTACATTGCACTACCTGTGCAGGAAGTTTATTCCATTCATTAACTACACGGTTGGCAAAGTTGTTTCTACCTACTTCCAAATTGAATCTATTTCCGGACAGTTTGAGACCATTGTTTCTTGTCTGATTCTCATTCAATGTGAAAATTTGGTCACTTTTGATGTTGTCAATTCCCTTTAAAATCTTAAAGACCTGTATCAAGTCACCTCTGAGTCTACGCTTTTTTAGGGAAAACAGATTCATGTGCTTAAGTCGATTTTCGTATGATTTATTTTTGATATTTGGAATCAGTTTTGTGGCTCGCCGTTGTACTTTTTCCAGTCTGTCAATGTCTTTAATGAGATTCGGTGACCATACGGAAACAGCATATTCCAAATGTGGACGAACTAACGATTTATATAGCTTGTTAATGAGTGATGGACTTTTGAAATCAAAAGATCGCGCAATCAATCCCAGAATCTTATTTGCTTTCTCAGAGGCTGAAATACACTGCTTGGATGATTTGAGGTCGTTACTGATAATTACGCCGAGATCTTTTTCACTATCCACTTTTGTTAACGAATTTCCAAATAACTTGTAATCGTACTTGCTGTTATTTTTACCTATGTGCATTACCTTGCATTTACTTGTGTTAAATTTCATTAGCCACTTTTCAGACCATTGCTGTAATTTATCTAAATCTTCTTGAATATCTAATTGGTTTGAGTGATCATTTGCCACTCCGCACAGTTTTGTATCATCAGCAAATTTGGAAACAGTAGATTTTAGTCCATGGTCTATATCATTTATATATACTATGAATAGAAGTGGCCCAAGAACGGAACCCTGAGGAACTCCACTTGCAACACTTTTTCCATCCAGAAGTTTTTCCATTTAAAACAACTCTCTGTTTTCGACCTTTCAACCAATTACTAGTCCAACCTAATAGGCTACCACTTATTCCATGCAAAGCTAATTTAGTAAGTAGTCTTTCGTGTGGGACGGTATCAAAAGCTTTTGCAAAGTCTAGATATATTAAATCTATATTGTTTCTTTTGTCAAAA
>NC_134779.1:32181777-32196777 GCF_046742065.1 Oratosquilla oratoria | reverse complement strand
GAGTGGAGAATAGGTAGAGAAAGAGGAAAAGGACAAAAGGTAGGGAGGTACTTAGAGTGAATTGCTTAAATGAGAAAGAAAAGGAGAAGGAGTATAAGAAGAAGCTGAGAGGGGAGTGGGAGGGAGTGAAGGATAGAGTAGAAATAGGAGTGGAGGAGGAATAGGGATGGTTCAAGGAGGGAGTCATAAGGTGTGCAAAGATGGTGTGTGGAACAAGGAGGGCGGGAGGAAATAGAAGGAAGGGTAGTGAGTGGTGGGATGAGGAAGCAAAGAAGGGTGAAGAAGAGAAGAAGCAGGCATTCATAGATTGGCTACAAATTTGGACGAGGAAATCGTATGAGAGGTACAGAGTAAAGAGAAGGGAAGTTAAGCATAAGATAAAGGAAGCAAAGAGGAGAGCAGATGTGAAATAGGGAAGAAAAGGTAAAAGGTGCAGAGGGAGAGATGATAATGGAAGAGAAGGCAGTGAGAGGAAGGTGGGCAGAGTATTTTAGGGAGTTGCTAAATGTGAAGGAGGGTAGGGAGGGAAAGGCAGTTGCAGTGGGAAGCGCTAAGAAAATGAGAGTGATGAGTGAGGAAAGTGGAGGAGAAATAAGGAAGGATGAAGTGAAAGCAGCTGTTAAGATGATGAGAGCAGGTAAGTCACCTGGGTTGAATGGATGCCATGCAGAATGTCTGAAGAAAGGAGGTACAGTTATGGTGGACTGGCTGGTGAGGATATTTAATGTTTGTTAAAGGAGGGTAGAGTGCCAGAGGACTGGAGGAGTGCCTGTATATTTCCGCTTTACAAGGGAAAGGGGGACAAGTGTGAGTGTAGTAATTTCAGAGGGATCAGCTTGTTGAGTGTAGTTGGGGAGGCTTATGGGAGGATCTTGATTGAGAGGATTATGAGAGGAACAGAGGGAGTAATTGGTGAGGAACAGTGTGGTTTTAAGACAGGTAGGGGTTGTGTAGATCAGATTTTTGTGGTAAGACAGATATATAAGAAAGCTATAGGAAAAAGGTAAGGATATTTTTTGGGCTTTTATGGATCTGGAGAAGGCTTACGACTGGGCTGATCCACCATGTCCTTGATTTGAGCTTGTTTTTTACTTGTAGTGCCTTCATGACAAGTGCTGCTGAAGAGAGGCGCTGTTGGTGTAGTAGGCCAACTCCCCAATCAGCAGCACCGTCTCCTAGGCAGGGTCATGATGTACCCGGCTCAGTTGAGATCTGACGGTGGCCATACAGAGCTTGGGTACCAGAGGGAGATGTGACAGGTAAAACCCTCACACGTTACAAGGAACTTTTCCCGCCTGACTTGCTCTGGCATCTTGGGATGGCGGCCAAAAGGCTGACTAGGTGTAATGTGTGCCAGAGAATGTTGACCCTTTGGTTGACCTCTTTGATTCCATGGTCTCGTTCTTATATCGCCTGGTGGACTGGCGTGCTTTCAGTATACCCCTGGATGCTTCCACGTGGAGAGAAGTCAAAACGTCGGCTTCCAACGTGTCCAAAATTTGCGTCGAAGTGAACGAGGAGGACCACTGCGGCAGAGTCCTCTCAAAAGACAGGCCAGTGGTTTTCCAAAAGGATGAATACGTTGTTGCCGGTAGGAATGCATCTCTATTGGCAACACAGATACCAGAGTGGCCGCTGATCACAGTGAGATGAATCAGTCAACTTACATAAAGGCGGATGGTGAAAGTAACCAGGATTAGATCCAACCTTCCACCCTAAACATGGGTCAGATGGTCGTTATTGAACATAGTGATGCTGGGGCATGAGTTTAGGATGGAACTATGGTCGTGCTCGTATTAGGTCTCTGAAGCGATATCAACATGGTATAAAGAGCGTTGAGGTTTCCTCCCACGATGAGATGCTGGTCGGAAGGGAGAGTACATCAACAATATGAGACTCATGTAGCCCAGTCGACGCTTCTTCCCAGCTGGCGATGTAACAGCTGAAACACTCCACACTTACCTAACTCCTCAGGGCACCTCGGACAGATAGGCTCTTCTACGATGAGTCGTAGAGACGCTACCTCCGTTACTTGAGGAATAATGGAGAATACTGATTTCCACAAAGTCCTTTTATCTCCTTTACAAATCGTGTGGCCTAGGCAGTATTGTCTCGCGCGCAGCATCGGCTGCCAAACGTACGATTCACCACGCTACTCGCATTATAGAATATAAAGTCACTGCTGTATTACTTGTTCTCTTTTATTCTGAGCAATAATAAACACAGAAAACGTGATCAAATCAGTTCACAGAATCGGGGGTAACTCATGTACAACTGCAAATATATATATAATCAAGACGGCGACACCGGCATTCTCGTATACCTACTCGCTCCTCATAACACCTACGTGAGCGTCATCGTACCGCGCAAATCAGAAACTTCATGTCGTCTCAGGATGGCTGAAATTATGTCTTGTTATAACTGAGTTGTTCCCCTTTACATTGTCATCTTAATGTGCATTAAAGAATTGGAGGTTCTTTTGTATATATGGAAAAGTAAAATATGAATACTGGCCAATTCTAGGAAACTATTCTCTTCTAAATGTTTGGGAATAACTTCAAACTTTGGCAATAATCTAAGTTTGGGTCAATTGTGTACACTGTATTCTGTGGCACTAGTTTCTTATACAGCTTCAATATACATAATTCCTGTATTTAGAATTTTAATCCTAATTATACAGACTACATGATCACTAAAAGAACTATGGAGGTAACTATGAGGTACTATAAAGTGGCAATCACTAATAACTGTAGAAGTTGTTGATAGCTCACCAACTCAACTCAACTTTATCGGGACTAAATCCCGACAAGGCAGAGTAAAAGGATTAAATAATTGTCAATAAGGATTTATTTCAATCTTGCTGCATTCTGAGCATCTTGTCTCATCATATGCACAGAAGGCTTTTATTCTTCAGTAGTTCCATGATTTCTTGAAGTCTTCATGTCTTAGAAATGGACTTCTAGGGGGACGAGTTTGTTCGATATCATTTTACTAATCGTCCTGAAGTACAACACATCTACAATGTATAAATTATCATCATTGTGTTGACACAGTAACATGTTGTAGTCCTATTTTTTCTACTGTCATTTTTTCCTACTTAAAAGGTTCGATTTGTACTGCCTTGGAAGAACCATAATATTTTCCTCTAAGAGATGTGAAGTGGTCATTCTTCCAAATTCTTTCAAAATGGTTAATCACTGCTAAGACAAAACTACATCTTAGAATGATTAAATCTCCATAATCTAAGAAATCTGAGCCCCTTTTTTGGTTTTCTTGAATTAAACGATACTATTTCCTTTTGTAACTATATCCGCTGGATTTTCTTTGGGACCTTAATCTACGGATGTCTAACAATCTATTCTGTTCATGTGGAATGCTGTTCTTTGTCATTTTTTATCCATCGTAAAGCGGTCTCTGTATCAGACCAAATAGTGTAGTTATTTGTCTAATATTTTTTCATGGAGATTTTGTAAGTTACTGGTAAATGGTGTCCATAACTGTAAGACTATTAGTTCTAAATGTAGTAGATCAATCATAGTTTTGCTCTTTCATGGAACTGCTCTGGTTATTATGATAAAAATAAATTAATTGAGGCCATCAGTGGAATAACTAACTGCACCAGAGGCTAAGCATCAAGCACGGTATTGGTAGAGGTCATGCAGAGAAACTTGAAACACGGTAGTTTCTTAATTTCCTTGGCTAAATCGGTCTATTTATTTAAGTACGAGGGAGATAAAAAAAAGAAAAAAAGTATCCTAGCCCACTGCTTTCTTACATTTGGTTGGCAAATAATTTTCCTTGGATAAGATTCCTTGGATAATATTGGAAAGAAATCCTAAGGCAGTGGTCCTTGGGTCCCGAACCAAAGTTGGGTCGTCCAGCCATTTGATTGGATCGCCAAGGATTTAATATTCCTAATAAGAATATTATCATAAGTAATAATACTGTATTAGAATACCTAAATCGTTAACGCCTAAGGACAACATTACAGAGATATAGACGATTTAATTGATGTGAGAAATCTCCTCAAGATCTACAGTTATTATGATATTTAAATAAAACAAAATGTTTACGAAGGCATGGGTCGCCATGCTCCATGTGGACAGAATTTTGTGTCACTACATTAAAAGGTTAAGAACCAATGTCCTAAGGGAACACAAAGTGGATACTAATGGAAGAATTTGGCGTTTGGCTACACAAACGTACCTCTAAGGCAGTGGTTCTCAACCTGTGGTTTATGGAACTCTATTGGGCCACAAGGGTCAATAAAAGGGACCGCTAGCCAAAAGCCACTAGGAGTTAGGGAATGCAAAACGATCAAATTTAGTGTTGAAGGTATCTCCAGTAGGTTAAGAAACAGTAGTGTATAACTACGGGGTATACGTGAAAGTAGGTTGAGAACCCCGGCTCTAAGGATTCAGTGTTACGGGTGGTGCCCATTTTTAGATATAACACTAAGTGTTAGGAAGGTAAGGGAGTGAATCTTTATCAGCTTTGATCAAATCTCTGAACATTTCTGAACTGCTATTCCAATGAACTAGAGACACGCCAGCTTTAGGTACTTCATTATTAGCAGTTATATACATTTCTACCGTGTCGTTTTACTGTTTATAGTCTTCGTCACGTTCATTAGATAGAAGGATGAAGACGTGAGTTCTGTGAGTTCTGTTCTTTTTTGGAAAGTCTAAAATTATTTTTCAATGTTATTTGTAGCAGAGGGGTTCTAAATAATACATATGCAAAACCATGGGTTTTGATCTCATTATTATTTGCTGTCCATAAAAACCTAATCAGATTTCTATGATGCGAGTAAAGGCCTATGAGTAGGAAGACTCTTTTGTTGTATTCTACAAAGGCAAACTGACTAGTCCGGAATTTAGTCAGCGCATCACCCAGTTTCTCTGTAAGCGAAGAACAAGGTAACAAAGATTCTCACCTTTTTCACCATACACCAGGTAGGGCGTTGTCCTGTCAGCGATGATGCCTCACGAAGTCTCTCCACAAGGTCGTATCTGCATACAGCTACAGACATCATCTGTGTTACTTGAGCTGTGTAGTAAGGCCACCGGCTAGCTAGGCCTGTCGTGGTCTACCGCTGTCGTTAGCGTTACCCAGGGAGCACTACGTGGAAATGAAACACTCGTCTTTGAATTCTTGTTATGCATTTACACACAATTCACTGGAGATTGTTTGCATACAGAACGATGCGGTAAATAACGAATACCAACACACAACTGTATCAGTACCCTCTTCATTAATCCCTATTTTAATCGTTGCATGATAATGTTATGACAGCAGTTGAATAACTTATTTATTTGTGAATCTGTTCTTTTGAGGATGTATTTATCCCAAAGTTAGCCATACAGTAATCATAATGTAGAAACGGATGGTTAGGTTAGGTTAGGTTAGGTTAGGTTAGGTTAGGTTAGGTTAGGTTAGGTCAGGCTAGGCTAGTTTAGGTTAGGTTAGGTTAGGTTAGGTTAGGTTAGGTTAGGTTAGGTTAGGTTAGGTTAAGTTAGGTGAGGTTAGATTAGGTTAAGTTAGGTTAGGTTAGGTTAGATTAGGTTAGGTTAGGTTAGGTTAGGTTAGGTTAGGTTAGGTTAGGTTAGGTTACCCAATAACTCCTTCAGTGCGGGATCCTCTCTCAATATATTGACGTTTTCACATCACCTGAGAGCTGATTTGGGTACATACTCACTTCATCTGAATCCCATAGTTCGTGTATTGGGTCATATGGTGTATGGAGAAGAAAAAGATGAGGAGCCTACGCCAGGAGGCGCTGAGTAGCTGCGGCCAAAGCCATGTCCTTTGCCCTATGCACTTGGATGCTGGGGCAGGTAACAGTTACTGCTGGGAATCGAAGAGGAGTGCGGGGTTTGAACCAACATCTGTGAGACCAGCATGCTTCTGAATGCACCACCAGCAGTAGCAATTAATCTCGGTGTTGTTATCTGCTTGGCTAGTCCTTCTAGTAAAGCCATTACTTTTTTCCTTGCGTCTGCTTAAGAGTGATGGGCTTCATAACGTCATAGTTCTTCAATTTTCCTTGATTATCTAAACGCAATTAGATATGATTTTAAGCCCTATAGTTTGCTTTCCTGAAGTCTGGTACTTGAACGTTATTCGTACTTTTTAATTTTTCCCAAATACCATTAAATCTTATTTCTTGATGATCGCTAGAGCCTAGACTATCTCCCACTATTACGCTGCTAATTTGGTGCTCATTATTAGTTAAAATTAAGTCCAGGGTATTTTGTCCCCTCGTAGGATCGGTAATCACTTGTTTTAGGAAATTATCCTGCACCACATCTTGGAATTTCTTCGCTTCATGGTCTCCTAATTATGGACCGAAAGGTCTCGTGTCGGCATGCTCCACCTTCAAGGTTTCTGATATTATGTCTTGGTGTAAATGAGTCGTTACCTGTATAATACTTTTTTAATGAGCAAACAAAAATGTATATCGAAAAAGTAGAAGTTACATATTCTATTATTTCTATAACAGCTATTGTAACTGGTGAGAAATTACTTCAAACCTCGCCATTAATTGACATTTGACTTTATACTGTAAATACTACACTATTAGTTTTTAATAGTTTGGGTATACTTAATTGCTGTATTTAGAAACCTAATGATACAGACTACAAGATTGCTTAAAACACCTGTAGGGTAGTTATGAATTATCATGAGGTAACAGTCCTTAGGGATTACTCGTTGATAACACAACGTAAATTTTTTTTTCAAAAGTTTTGTTTATTGTATTTTCTTTTAGAGTTTATTAATCCATTTTTCCTGCTGATTTCAAATATTCAATTGTTTTTTATGTATCATCGACCGTTATAGAAATACATATAATTTCAATGTTACCATGTATATTTTGGAATTGTTATGTGGTCTGCTACTAAATGTTTATCTAATTTTCTCTTTCAGATCAATGACTGAACTATTTACCTGTTAAGATGGCTACTAGAGGATGTGAAAATTCTCCTGATACATTTTGCTATGTGTGTGGTTATTATATTGGGAAAAAACAAGTACTACATAAGATCGTGAGAGGTGCTAAAGTGTAGATAGCGTACAGACTCTATTTCGGAATGCCCATGGGTGACCAGGACAAGCCATGGGCACCTCATGTGATATGTGGAAGCTGCCGATCTACTCTAGAAGGATGGCTGAGAGGTACAGGAAGGGCAATGCCTTATGCCATTCATAGAATATGGAGAGAGCCGAAGAACCATCACGACGACTGCTACTTTTGTATGATTGATGTGACGAAGTACAGGAAAGTGAAAGGAAGACAAGCTCTGCAGTATCCAGACATACCATCATCTAGAGCACCTGTCCCACATGATGATAGCTTACCAGTACCACAACCACCAGAAAATGCAAGTTTATTTTTATCATACTCTCTTTACTTTTAATTAACTTCAATATTAAGTACTTAATATACATTCACTTTCCTAAAGATATATGGAATACTAATGCTATTCGTCTTTGTTGAAGTTGCTATATTTAGTTATTTCTTTCTTTCCAGATGGAAGATGCAATGGAAATTTCATCTGAAGGGTCAGCAGGTAGCAGCAGCCATGAAATGGGAGACGAAGATTTCGCACCAAGAACGACTTCGGAGCCTCACTTTCCAAGTCAGAGTGAGCTAGATGACTTAATCAGAGACTTAGGTCTTACTAAGTCAGGAGCTGAGCTTCTTACATCAAGGATGAAAGAATGGAATCTACTAGGAGAAGACTGCAGGACATCTGTGTACCGGAAACGACATGAAGAATTTAAAATTTACTATGACTTTAGTGATGATATGTGTTATTGTAAGGATGTTACTGGTTTGTTTACAGCCCTTGGACTCGAACATGATCCTGCAGAATGGCGACTGTTCATAGATAGCTCAACACGAAGTCTCAAAGCAGTATTGCTCCACAATGGAAATAAAAACCCATCTTTGCCTCTTGCACACTCAGTACAGAAGAAAGAAAAATATCATAATGTCAAACAGCTTCTTGAAAAAAATCAATTATGCTGAATTCAAATGGGATGTTTGTGGTGATTTCAAGATGCTAGCCTTTTTGCTTGGCTTACAAGGGGGATACACAAAGTATTCCTGTTTTCTTTGTTTATGGGACAGCAGGGCTGATGATGATCATTATAATAAAGTTCATTGGCCCCCAAGAGTTGAACTGCAGCCAGGAATGTTAAATGTTCTCAGACAGCCTCTAGTAGATTCGAAAAAAGTTTTATTACCCCCACTTCATATCAAGCTAGGGTTAATTAAACAGTTTGTGAAGGCTTTGGATTTTGGAGGCGAAACTTTCCAAGAAATTTGTCTCATGTTTCCCAAGCTATCTGAGACTAAGCTCAAGGGTGGTATATTTGTTGGACCCCAGGTAAACAAAATGTTGAAGTCGGAGAAACTGGAAAGAGCGATGACGAAAGTTGAAAGAGAAGCTTGGTGTTCATTTCGTGATGTAGTTCGTGGATTCCTAGGAAATCACAAGGACCCTAATTATAAACAAATAGTGGCAAAGCTTATTGAGAACTTCAGGAAACTTGGTTGTCGCATGTCCTTGAAGATACATTTCTTGCATTCTCACCTAGATTTCTTTCCCGAAAACTTGGGGGCTGTCAGTGAGGAGCATGGCGAGAGATTTCATCAGGATATCGCAACTATGGAAAGAAGATATCAAGGACGATGGAATACTGCTATGATGGGAGATTACATATGGTCACTAGTCAGAAAAGACGAAAGCATGCATTCTAGAAAATCTCGATCGTCAAAGCACCTCTAATCATGAGAAGAGTCATCAAAACACTTGCAGTGCAAAGTTGTGTTGTATTTTGTTCTTACTAATATTGTAGCTCTTAAATACACTTCATATTATGAAAAAAATACTAGATGTTGTATAATTATCCTTAGAATGCTAAAGTAGATTGAATCAATTAACTACTGTAGAGAAAGGTTGCGTATATAACAATAAAATATAAAATCAAGAATAAATAAAGAAATATCGATGTTACGTCAAAACTAATGTGATATTTGGATTCAGTGACACGAAATACATATATAAACATGAAAAAATACAAATAAACAAAGCATGTGGTACATTGTGTAATAGGTCACCATCACTAAAAGCAACTATGTTGGAATTAATTCCAGGGAGGAGTACGTAAATACTACACTATTAGTTTTTAATAATTTGGATATACTTAATTGCTGTATTTAGAATCCTAATGACACAAACTACAAGATTGCTTAAAACACCTTTAGGGTAGTTATGAATTATTTTGGGATTACTCGTTGATAATAGGTCACCATCACTAAAAGCAACTATGTTGGAATTAATTCCAGGGAGGAGTACGTGGTCCCTAACAAGGTGGGTAGGTATTCGCCCTTCCTCTTCTTGTTTTCGAAGAGAAGGAGACACTAGAGGTCTGTTGTAGACAGTCTGAGGCATATTCAGTCCAGTGACAGAATAAATTTTCTGATCTTAAGTCACACAGGAGCTCCATCCAGTGGAAAAAAAACAATTCAGGGTTGACGTTGCTATTCCTGGCAACAGGTATTAATTAAACGCATGGATTCAAGTGCTGGAACGTACATAGTGATTCCTTCGCCACGGCCTGGAAACTAAGATCCCAGACCAAGCCCACTGGAACCGTGAACTCCCTTGGGGTCCTCCGTTTAGCTCTTGATTTGATTTGATTTGATTTTATTCGGATTCAATCATATATACAATAAAATACAATACATGTAAGACTCATATTATACATAGTAAATACAATTGTATATCCGAGGATGGCACAGAAAGTCAAAAGACTTATTTCCACTGTGGTCCTCACAAAAAATGACATATTATAACTAGGAAAAGATCGTCATAATACAAGCTAGGTTGACTAGAAAAAAAGACGTCTTCGGTGTGTTGAGGTTTTGTTTCATGGACTTCTTCGCCTGGAGGACCGGTGATTATGTCAGGTCATACTTCAGATCACAGCTCAAGGTCGAAAGTGCCGGCTCTGTCAGAGACCTGATGATTACCTGCTTGGGCTGTCTGTCAGGTTGCAGAGGTCATAAGAATTGTGGCTGCTGGCAGAGTGGCAGTCCTTCTGTCAGCTGACTCGGGGATGACGTCAAGTCGCTCTTTGTGACAAGAAGGGGATCTCATCAGAGTCTCGTGGATTCCAAATTTTGGAACAACAACAACAACAACAACAACAACAACTACTACTACTACTACTACTACTACTACTACTACTACTACTACTACTACTACTACTACTACTACTACTACTACTACTACTACTACTATTACTATTACTAATATTACTACTACTACAATAACTACCACAAAAACAATAACAAAAACAACAATAACAACGATGACGACGACGATAGTGACGATGACGACGAATTTTTTTTTTTTTTGAAGATACGATTATAATAATTAATTAATCTACTGAGATTCTTATCAGACGACCTCATTCAACTATAAACTCAATAATTTTCCTTTTAATGCTTTATTGATTAGTGTAACTTCAGTGAATATTTATTGCATTGTTTATATTATTTCATTCAGTTCTTTTAAAAATTGAGCTTTGGTATTACGGATTGTTGTCATAATACTATAGTCACCCCCTGTCGAGACAATACTTTCTAATGATGGGAGAATCTTGGTGCTTTTGCCTTCTATTATCGACTTGTTGCTCCAGCAGATAGATTACAAGGGATAACAAAGTAGGAACATGCAGACAGGAGACCTTTTGGTCCATAGATAGGTCGGATGTGAAAAAATTATAATAATAATTAATAAATAGATAAGCAAATAAAAATTATAACAACATAAATACCAATAAAAATGCATAGGTATAGTTAAATAATAAACAAACAGGAAAATACTAATGATAAATTGACAGATAAATAATAATAAATAATAATCAATCAAATAATATTAACCAAACAGACAAATAATAACAAACAAATAAACAAATAATATAAAATAAATGGCAGACATTACAGCATCTTGCTTAGGTGTTTATCTAAACGAATCTTAAAGCTCCGAACTGAACTACATTGCACTGCCTCTGCAGGAAGTTTATTCCATTCATTAACTACACGGTTGGCGAAGTTGTTTCTACCCACTTCCAAACTAAGTCTATTTCCTGACAGTATGAGACCATTTATTCTATTAATACATCACCTCGCTCTCCTTACGTGGTCTGACCGGGCCAGAGACCAATTGGTCTTTTGTCGAACTCCCTCCAGACCCTGATTTCTGTGGAGTACAAAGAGATGGAGTCTACAAGATATTGAAGTCTCCTCCAATATTCGGAACGAAAATATACAAGAATGTTAGAAAACGCTTCTGGTATCTGGCATTTTCAAAATTTCGGGTTTAATGTTTCTTGAATTCGCGAGATCTAGTCTTAGGCTCGTTTTACACGTATCGACTTTTCGCCGTGCGCCGTCCACGACACGACGTCGTAATCCCATAGGTGTCTGTGGACTTTTTCACACGCGGTCGCGGTCGTAACAAGCGTCCACAGACACCCACGATTATTTGAGAACACGACGTCATGTCGTGGACGGCGAAATGTCGATACGTGTGAAACGAGACTTACTTTTTATAAAGACTTCCACATTGACACGCAGAGAGACACAGCTCGAAATCGGTGACAGCCACTTTCCCTCGCTATCCAAGCACACAAGGCGAAGGTTGTGGCAGCCACTAATCGTCTCCCAGCGTATCACTGGATTATGAGGAAAGTTGTTCTTACTTGAGCCTTTCTCTCCTCAACTCTTGATGGTCTTCAAGTCTTCAAGCTCAAGCTTCGAATTCATTTATCTATTTATTTATCTGTATATATATATATATATATATATATATATATATAAAATAATTATATATACATATATATATGTATATATGTATGTGTATATATATATATACACACACACACACGCACACACACACACACACACACACACACACACACACACACACACACACACACACACACACACACACACACACACACACACGCACATATATATATATATATATATATATATATATATATATATATATATATATATATATATGTATGTGTGTGTGTGTGTGTGTGTGTGTGTGTGTGTGTGTGTGTGTGTGTGTGTGTGTGTTTATTTATCTACTTGCTTATTTACTTATTTATTTATCTATTTATTCATGTTTTTCTTTATCTATTTATTTTGTTTATGTATTTATCTATCTATTTATTTATTTTTCATTTATTCGTTATTATTCTTTTATTCAGTTGAGGGGAGACCACCGGACCGCCGGTTACCAGCGCTTCTATCCGTTCATTTGGGTGTTGGGGGCAACTTTGGAAACGAATGTGTTACGATGACCTCATCTGACCCAGTTGTCCCCGTGTCACAGCGGAGGGCGTTGACCTCAGCTGAATAAAATCGCCTGTCGGCCTGGAGGTAGAGGCTTAGGCCTTTTGTGAACATACGTAGCCATCAGGCTTTTCTTAGTCTGTGCTGAGTTGCAGTCCTCACCGTCTGGTCATCCTGTGGTCAGAAATCCAGAGCCACGGAGTTGTTTTTGCTGTGGAGGTGAATATTGCGTAAAGATAAATCAGATAACCGGCAGTAAAAGATATATTTAATTTATTTGCTGTCGTAATGTAGAAAGGTCAGAGAAAAGTTCCAAATGTAGAAAATAAATCATACGAAAATCGACTAAAACATATGAATCTGTTTTCCCTCAAAAAGCGTAGATTCAGGGGTGACTTGATACGGGTATTTAAGATTCTTAAGGGAACTGAAAACATCAAAAGTGACCAAATTTTCACACTAAATGAGAATCCGACAAGAAATAATGGTCTCAAACTGTCACGAAATAGATTTAATTTGGAAGTGGAGTAGAAACAACTTCGCCAACCGTGTAGTTAATAAATGGAATAAACTTCCTGCAGAGGCAGTGCAATGTAGTTCAGTTCGAAGCTTTAAGATTCGTCTAGATAAACACCTAAGCAAGATGATGTAATGCCTGACATTTATTTTATATTATTTGTTTGTTATTATTTGTCTGTTTGTTCATTATTATTTCTTGATTTTATTTTATTATTTATCAGTTCAATTTATTACTATTTACTATTTACCTGTTTGTTTATTATTCAAACATACCTATGCATTTATTCATTTACAGTGTCTATTTTGTTTATTATTATTATAACTTTTATTCATTTATCTATTTACCGTTACTATACATCTTTTTCGCATCCGACCTAGTTATGGACCAAAAAGTCTCCTGTCGGCATGCTCCTTTTTTGTAATCTTTTGTAATCCTTTGTAAAGAAAAACTCAAATTTACTGAAACGCCAGGGCCTGACGGTTGGTATCCAAGAATCTTAAACGAAATGAAAAAATGAGGTTGTTGTTCCATTAGAAATTTTGTTCAAGAAATCCATCATATCTGGAGATGTCCCATATTAAAAAATGTGACAAAAAGAAACTAAATAACTACAGGCCTATAAGCTTGACTTCAATCGTAGGAAAAATGATGGAAACTATCATCAGAGATGCTATCGAACACCATTTAGAAAGTAACTGTGTGATAAATGGTAGCTAGCATGGATTCAGACGGAAACGTTCTTGCGTGACTAACTTACTTGAATACTACGACACGGTCATTTCGAATTATGAAAAAACAACAACAACATAGATTTAATATATCTAGACTTTGCAAAAAAAAAAATTATACCGTCCCCCACGAAAGACTACTTACTAAATTAGCTTCATAGGTATCCTATTAAGTTGGACTAGTAATTTGTTGAATGATCGAAAACAGAGAGTTGTTCTAAATGGAAAACTTCTAGATGGAAAAATGTTACGAGTGGAGTTCCTCAGGGTTCCGTTCTTGGGCCACTTCTATTCATAGTATATATAAATGATATAGACCACGGACTGAAATATATTGTCTCCAAATTTGCTGATGATACAAAACTGTGCGGGATGGCAAATGATCACTTAAACCAATTAGATATTCAAGAAGATTTAGATAAACTACACCAATGGTCTGAAAAGTGGCTAATAAAATTGAACACAAGTAAATACAAGGTTATGCACATAACAAATAACAGGTACAGCTACAAGTTATTTGAAAATTCATTAACAAATGTGGATAGTGAAAAGGATCTCGGCGTAATTATCAGTAACGATCTCAAATCATCTCAACAGTGTATTTCATCCTCTGAGGAAGCAAATAGGATTCTAGGACTGATTGCGCGCGCGCACACACACACGCACACACACACACACACGCACACACACACACACACACACACACACACACACACACACACACACACACACACACACACACACACACACACACACACACACACACACACACACACACTGACTGCCCGGGTCATAAGCAAAATAAGACACAGTAGTTCCGCCAGAGGTCCAGACAGCCGAAGCCGGTTAATCCCCACCGCTTCATTGTATGGTGACATTTCCCGCCTCATCCATATAAGGAATTGCAGGCAACACAAGATGAAATTCCCTCGAGTCTTGTCATTTCATCATCCATTCATAATCGCTCTTCTTTACTCTAAAGTATTAGATAACAGTAGATGGTAAATAATTGATAGTACTCAATAAATAATAAATGATATGTGATAATGTATAGATAGAATAATAAATGATAGACAATTGATAATAACACAAACCATAAATGATAAATAATGAATAATTAATGTGTTATAGATAATAGATAACAATTGATGTATAACAAATGATACAATCCCACTTCCACGCAGCAAGAAGTAAGAATGTCATTTCCGCATTTCCGCAATTTTTCTCTAGCCGACAGTAGGTCGCCTCCCCGCCTGGCCAGAGCTATCGAGGACCAACTCAGTAAGCCCACAGCGGGTCCCGGGAATCGAACTTAAGACCATCTGCACAGGAGTTGAGAGTGATATCCACTGGGCTACATGACAATATAT
>NC_134779.1:32171777-32174277 GCF_046742065.1 Oratosquilla oratoria | reverse complement strand
TTGCTACCTGCTTCCAAAGAGGCCGAGAAGACACCTCGGGGCATCGAACGGAAGAACCCGTTACAGCTTAAGCATTTGCTTGCCCGACGCCCCCGAGCCCCCTTCAATCCGGCAACGATCTCCCTTTGCCTGTGGCCAAAGAACAGACGGTTCGAGTCAGGCGACGCTCGAATTCTGGACTCACAGGGGTCTCGGTCGGTTTCGGGGGGGGGGACGCCGCCCCCAGACTGGTTCCAGTTCCGTCTCTCAGCTGACTAGCATCGCCTGTGTTTAGCCAGAACGGAGCTCTTGAGAGCGGGGTTGGGGGGAGGGGAGAGGGGCTCTCACCGGATTGAAGAAGAAGAAGAAGGGCCAGGAGCAGCGAGAGCGAGAGAGAGAGAGAGAGAGAGAGAGAGAGAGAGAGAGAGAGAGAGAGAGAGAGAGAGAGAGAGAGAGAGAGAGAGAGAGAGAGAGAGATGTGCTTTGGCGTCCGACGTGCCTTGGACCATATTCAAGGCTGTTTGCTCCCACAAGCTCAGCGAGTGAGTGAGTGAGTGAGTGAGTGAGTGAGTGAGTGAGAGCTCTTAGAGGACGGTGTTCTTTCGGAGTCGACAACCCCCCTCTCCCCCTGCTTCCTTTTCCTCCTCCCCCTGCCTCCCCTTGCCTCCTCCCTCTGCCTCCCCCTCCTCCTCCTCCTCCCCCTGCCTCCCCCTCCTCCTCCCCCTGCCTCCCCTTGCTTCCTCCCCGTTTCTCTCCTTGCCTCCTCCCCCTGCCTCCTCCTCCTCCTCCTCCCCCTGCCTTCTCCTCCCCCTGCCTCCTCCTCTTCCTCCTCCTCCTCCTAGAGGGCGACTCTGGCACATCCTCCAAGTGTTCTTCATGTTCCGGTTCTTTCGAGAAGAACTCGAGGCTCCGAAGGACCTCGCTAGGGACAACGAGACTAGGGTCGCCGTCGACCAAGGCCACGTTCGTTCGTGGGCCCCCTATTCGGCTGTGGAGAGCCGCCTGGGATCAGGAGGTCATGTGTATGTCGAAGTAAACTGATAAATGAATAAGAAGTGAATGATTACAGGAACTGGAAATCTGATAGTTTTAGCGCTTACGACATGGTTGCTAAGTTTATTCCACTAATAGGGTGGTCGACGAATGGAATAAACTTAGTAAACATATAGTAAGCGCTGAAACTATCAGTTGTTTTAAGAAACGATTAGACAACTTTATGGATGGGGAATGAGAGGTGGTGATAGATACGGAGATGCCTAGTGTAGGCCTTATGGTCTCTTGCAGTCTCCTTCATTCTTATGTTCTTATGTTCTTGGGTTCTTCCTCATTACTCATGCTTTTATGAAACAAATGAGTGAATGAGTAATTCAATCAACAAACGAGGAAATTAATAGGTAAATAAATAAGCAAGTGAACGAATGGATAGGTAAATGAATATATGAATAAATGAATAAATAAATACAAATTATGCTGTGTTTGCTGTTTCCCTGATTAGGTATGCACGACCTTGCAGAGGACGATGAACTTTGTCGACCATGAATGGCGGCTGAGTTCCCCCTCCCCCTCCACCTCCCCTCCCCCTCGTCCCCCTCCCCTCGCCCTCCCCCTCCCCTCGCCCTCCCCCTCCCCCTCCCCTCCCCCTCTCTCCCCTCCCCCTCCCCCTCCCCTCCCCTCCCCCTCCCCCTTCCCCCCTTGGCCCTTGGTCCAACGGGAGCGAGGGCCAACTGGAGACCTTTTGGTCCATAGGGGGGGAGGAGGACCACTGAGAAAAACGGAGGGAAACTTGGGACTCTTCGGTGTTGTTGTTCATGGTGTCGAGGTCCGATTTGCTCACGCGTCCATTGTCCTTACCGGAGACAGACCATCCATCTTGACCTTTTTTCCTGGCGACTTTATTCAACTGATTTTCGTAAACCATCAGAAGACGAGGAAGCTTTCTAAGCTGGATTAAATCATCTGGCGTTAGAAAAAAAATGAGGTTTGGACTTTAATGGGTTGATATTCTCAAACAACATCGTCGTGGCTGAGGAGCACCTACTGGCATCTCTTCTTCTTTATCTTTCTCCTCTTCTTCTTCTTTTCCTAGTCTTTTTCTTCCTTGTCCTAATCCTCGTCCTCCTTTTGGTACTTCTCCTTTTCTTTCTCCCTGTACTCCTCCCCTCCTCCTCCTTCCCCTCCTCCTCCTCCTCCTTCCCCTCCTCCTCCTCCTCCTCCTTCTCCTCCTCCGCCTCCTCCTTCTCCTCTTGTTTATTCTCCCTGTCTTCGTTCTTGTACTCCTCCTCCTCTTTCTCTTTCTTCTCCTTCACCTTCTCCTCCTTCTTCTTCTTTTCCATCTTCATCTCCTTCACATCCTACCCAGATTCGAAACTGTCTTGTCTCAGGTAAAAAAAAAAAAAAAAAAAAAAAAAAAAAAAAAAAAAAAAAAAAAAAAAAAAAAAAAAAAAAAAAAAAAAAAAAAAAAAAAAAAAAAAAAAAAAAAAAATAAATAAATAAATAAAAAAAAAAAAAAAAAAAAAAAAAA